>NW_019245535.1:0-1498 GCF_002742605.1 Olea europaea var. sylvestris
GGTTCGATTTTTTTCGCCCCATTCGGTTCGGTTAACTGCGATTCTCAGTTTTAACGGTTCGAATTGCCATCCCTAAGATACCCTTTCAAATATTTAACTTAAAAAGAACCACTCAATTCGATTCGTGTTCGATTAGATCGATTCGGTTCGAGAGTTTTATCCAGCCTTACTATTTAGCGTCACTAGGGTTACAATCTCACTCTAAGTAGCATTGTTGTAACATTAAATGATAAGTGAAATTAAATAATTCATTTAATTTCAACTTTTATTTACCCTATCATCTAGTGCCATCTAAATTGGTAATACAACCCCAGTGAGAATACATGGCATTATTCTAATAACATCTCAGTACCCAATTACGCCTTTTAAACATTGGTACAAATGCATAAAATGTTTTTATAAACTAGTGTAGACATTTCACGAAGTAATTGTTACAATCAGTGCCTTCAAAAATGATTTCTATGAGTTGGATAACTCACTGAATCAATCTTCTACTGAAAATAGAACTCTAAAAGACTGCAACTAGTGTCACAAGCATATGGAAGAACTCTTCTTCATGGTACCTTATGTGCTGAACCACTTATAATTTCTGTAACTACTGCATAGTCATATATTTATTTCTCTAGAAAGTCGAATCAACAAAGATTTGTTCAAGTATCGTTCATCACAATATAGTATTACAACTCAAAAATTAATGTCTGAGTCCTATATATAGGCTTCCAGACCAAGTTCTGGCCTAATTTTTGTGACTGTGTCGTGTCAAGACTTGAGACACAAAAGCTATTAAGATAAAATTTAGAGTTTAGCAATAGCATGTGGAGGGATGTTCGACCTTCTCGGGAGATCTAAATCTTCCCAGCCCTCCTCATTTATCTTTGAGAAGTAAAGGTCAACCATATCCTCAGTGACTTGCTCCAGCCTAGAGGGTTCCCACTGCAAAAGAAGAAACAGGGGAAGGAAAGTCTCTTAGAAGAACACAGGAGAGCGTGTGCGCGCAATTCTATATACAATTAGTGGAATGTACATGAACCTTTGGATTCTTATCCTTTTCCAACAGTATGGCTCTGCATCCCTGCATTTGAAGATGACTTCAGACATCTACAGGTGACTGATTATATAGAGTACAAGTTCAGTTGAGTTGGTTCACCTCAAAAAAATCCTTGCTTATTTCTCCCCGCATGACAGTACAAACCATTCTGTATTCTCGGACAAGGCATTTGCCTATGCCTTGGAGCCTCCCTTCTCTAATCTGGATGGGACATGCAAACCGAATTAACATAATTGAAACTGTGAAGATCTATCAAATTCCAAAAAATTTTGTCCTCTAAAAGTAAAATTCAACTTGTAGTTCCGTCCCACCAGTAAAAAATTCAACTTGTAGTTCCTTCCCATCAATTCAGCATGAGATATAAAGCTTGTACCTTTCAGTCTTTAGCTCCCATCCAATAGACTGGTTAAATTTGTAGTCCTTTTCTTCCCCACCCCCCCCCCCCCCCCC
>NW_019245536.1:0-1498 GCF_002742605.1 Olea europaea var. sylvestris
GAAGAGGAAAGACTGAAGCATGAAAAGACAGAAAGTGCTCATTTAGCCACCACCTCTAAGGACAAAAGTAACAAGAAAAGGAAAATTAATAAGGAAGTTGCAGGTACGGCACCGCAAAAGAAATAGCATAAGGAACCAACTGAAGGCGGTTGTTTCTTCTGTGGAACTGCAGGTCATAAGAAGAAGAATTGCACCAATTATCACGCATGGCGTGTAAAGAAAGGTACTCTTCTTCATTTGGTTTGTTCTGAGGTTAATTTAACTTCGGTACCTAGACATACATGGTGGATAGATTCTGGTGCAACAACTCACATCAGTATGTCTATGCAGGGTTGCCTGAGTTGCCGAAAACCAAGTGATGGTGAAAGATACATCTATGCTGGCGATGGCAATAGAATGGAAGTAGAGGCAATAGGAAAATTTAGATTATTGTTAAAGACTGGATTTTATTTGGATCTTGTTGAGACATTTATTGTACCGTCTTTTAGACGGAATTTGATTTCTATTTCTGTTTTGGACAAATTTGGTTATACTTGTTCTTTTGGAAATGGAAAATTTAGTTTGTTTCATGATTCAAAATTGGTTGGTTCTGGTTCTTTATCAGGTTACGATAATCTTTATTCAATTGATACAATTGCTTCTTATAATGAAACCTTGCATGTAAGTACTCGAGGTGTAAAGCGAAAATTAAACGATGAGAATTCTGCCTCGTTGTGACACAAGAGATTAGGTCACATCTCCAAAAGGAGAATTGAGAGACTTGTGTCTGACGGAATTCTCGACTCTCTTGACTTCACAGATTATGATTTGTGTGTCAACTGTATAAAGGGAAAACAAACCAATAAAAGGAGATTTCAAGCCAATAGGACTTCAGACGTCTTAGAACTTATACATACGGATATTTGTGGACCATTCCCTACGGGTTCTTGGAATGGTCAACAATATTTTATAACGTTCATAGACGACTTTTCAAGATATGGCTACATATATCTCATTCATGAAAAATCACAGTCACTGGATGTGTTCAAAAACTATAAAGCTAAAGTTGAGAACCAACTCGGCAAAAGGATTAAAAGCGCCAGATCTGACCGTGGGGGTAAATACTATGGCAGATATGACGGTTCAGGTGAACAACGTCCAGGACCGTTTGCTAAATTCCTAGAGGAATGCGGTATCGTCCATCAGTACACTATGCCGGGTTCGCCCACTATGAATGGTGTTGCTGAAAGACGAAACAGAACGCTTAAGGACATGGTGAGGAGTATGATTAGTCATTCTACCTTACCAGAATCTCTCTGGGGTGAAGCATTAAAGACTGCAGCTTATATACTCAACAGAGTTCCAACTAAGGCCACTGATAAAACCCCATATGAGCTTTGGACGGGCAAGAAGCTTAGTTTGAAGCATATACATAGTTGGGGGTGTCCAGCTGAGGCAAGGCCCTATAAGCCAAATGAAAAGAAACTGGACGCAAGGACCATCAGTTGCTATTTCATTG
>NW_019245537.1:0-1498 GCF_002742605.1 Olea europaea var. sylvestris
ATGCAAGTGCTCATTCTTTCGAAAAATGGCCGAAATCCCTTATACGTCACGATGAAGTTGTGTGTTCAATCCAAAATGGTCGTTACATTCCCAAAAGTACTTATGGGCCCAAAATGGACACCGTGTGCAAAAGTTACGCTCAATTCTTCGAACGCCGACAATCCAAGCGTTCCGAATATGCAAGTGCTCATTCTTTCGAAAAATGGCCGAAATCCCTTATACGTCACGATGAAGTTGTGTGTTCAATCCAAAATGGTCGTTACATTCCCAAAAGTACTTATGGGCCCAAAATGGACACCGTGTGCAAAAGTTACGCTCAATTCTTCGAACGCTCACAATCCAAGCGTTCCAAATATGCAAGGGCTCATTATTTCGAAAAATGCCCGAAATCCCTTATACGTCACGATGAAGTTGTGTGTTCAATCCAAAATGGTCGTTACATTCCCAAAAGTACTTATGGGCCCAAAATGGACACCGTGTGCAAAAGTTACGCTCAATTCTTCGAACGCTCACAATCCAAGCGTTCCAAATATGCAAGTGCTCATTATTTCGAAAAATGCCCGAAATCCCTTATACGTCACGACGAAGTTGTGTGTTCAATCCAAAACGATCGCTACGGTTCCAAAAAGTACTTATGGGCCCAAAACGGACACCGTGTGCAAAAGTTACGCTCAATTCTTCGAACGCTCACAATCCAAGCGTTCAAAATATGCAAGTGCTCATTATTTTGAAAAATGCCCGAAATCCCTTATACGTCACGACGAAGTTGTGTGTTCAATCCAAAACGGTCGCTACATTTCCAAAAAGTACTTATGGGCACAAAACGGACACCGTGTGCAAAAGTTACGCTCAATTCTTCGAACGCCGACAATCCAAGCGTTCCAAATAAGCAAGTGCTCATTATTTCGAAAAATGCCCGAAATCCCTTATACGTTACGAGGATGTTGTGTGTTCAATCCAAAACGGTCGCTACATTTCCAAAAAGCACTTATGGGCCCAAAACGGACACCGTGTGCAAAAGTTACGCGCAATTCTTCGAACGCCGACAATCCAAGCGTTCCAAATATGCAAGTGCTCATTCTTTCGAAAAATGGCCGAAATCCCTTATACGTCACGATGAAGTTGTGTGTTCAATCCAAACCGGTCGCTACATTTCCAAAAGTACTTATGGGCCCAAAATGGACACCGTGTGCAAAAGTTACGCTCAATTCTTCGAACGCCGACAATCCAAGCGTTCCAAATATGCAAGTGCTCATTCTTTTGAAAAATGGACGAAATCCATTATATGTCACGACGAAGTTGTGTGTTCAATCCAAAACGGTCGCTACATTTCGAAAAAGTACTTATGGGCCCAAAATTGACACTGTGTGCAAAAGTTACGCTCAATTCTTCGAACGCCGACAATCCAAGCGTTTCAAATATACAAGTGCTCATTCTTTCGAAAAATGGCCAAAATCCCTTATACGTCACGACGAAGTGGTGAGTTCAATCCAAAACG
>NW_019245538.1:0-54127 GCF_002742605.1 Olea europaea var. sylvestris
AATAATAATAATAATAATAATAATAATAATAAATTTTAACAAAGAGAGACGGAAGGATAGTCGGAGATAAGAGAGTGAGTGAGGTGACAAGTTGTGAGAAAAGATAGCAGAGCCACAAGAGAAAAAAGAAAGTGAATCTTTTAAAAGGAGATAAGAGTTAAATTGAGAGGGCTTTAGTGAGAACTAACAAACCCCTACCCAATTTGGATATTTCTTTATTACAAGAATTCAAAGACTTGCTGAATGAAGACTTAATTAGTGGGATAGCCATTGAATATCCAGTTGTTTCAATGCGAGTGGAGAATTTGATGAGCATTGAAGGAGTCTGTGACATGGTGAAGTATCAATA
This sequence comes from Olea europaea var. sylvestris, assembly GCF_002742605.1. Classification (NCBI taxonomy): domain Eukaryota; kingdom Viridiplantae; phylum Streptophyta; class Magnoliopsida; order Lamiales; family Oleaceae; genus Olea; species Olea europaea. The sequence goes on from NW_019245538.1 coordinate 350, forward strand.
CCACATACATAGGTTAGATGATGGAAGGTACTTTTACGCACATTAATGCATCAAATATGAGTAATAAATCATTTATCACAAGCATTCATAGGCAATCATCTACTAGTTGATGATATTCGAGTATGTTGCAAGAAATTAATTGAGCATGATAGACAATTGGGGTGCTTTGTTGGTGATTTGAGGCATGACGATGTATATTTCAATCTTGAAGCCCTTAACTATTTTGATTTGTATTTATGGAATATGTTGGGAACCAATTTATATCCTCTACTACTTCTACTACACGTTTCCATATGGTTTATGTTTTTAAATATGCTAACTTTGTTTGGTTTAATTCCTTTTAACTATCATTGTTAAGTAATAGTTTAGATGGAAAGCAGAGGATTGAATTATTTGAATTATTCCGACCGTGTGATTGGGTTTGTGTGCCCAAACAAAAATAGCTTGTTCGAATGCAAAGAAGGTCAAGATTTTATCCTAGAGGGGATGGACCATTCCACATCATTGCAAGGATTGAAAACAATGGCTGTAACTTGGATCTTCAAGTTAAGTTTTTAAATTTGATGTTTCTTGACGAGTCTATTTGATGTAGGGATGAATTCGAGGTCAATCCTTTCGAAGATGAAGGGAATGATACGATCCAAGGAAGGTCAATCATACAAAGTTTTAGGTCCAACTTAAAGAGAAACCAATGATGAGATCACAAGCAAATAGGACCAATGAAGCTATGTATTTGCTTGTTCTAACTACGAAGGCCAAGAATTTGAAGTTAACAAGCCAAGTACTAAGTTCCGTGTAGGGCACGAAGACAGAAACACAAGTTGGCTATGCAGGAATCAATAATATACAATTGGAAACTAGTAGGATAAATCTAGCATTGTACAAAACAGTATCGCATGTACTATTCCCGAAACAAAGAAGTAAAATTTTGGTTTTTCTATGCTATCGTGGGAGTTGTAACTATGTGGTAGCATAGTTCATTTTCAGAACACGTTTTTTCAAATTTTTCCTAGAAGTCTATTTTTGTTAGAACTCTTGTTATAGTGTCTTTTTGATAATGTTTTATTAGGTTGTTATGGGTTCCCTATAAATAGGATTCATTCTTTTCATTGTAAAAGAACACATTATCAAGATCAAAGAAGCCATGCAAGGATTTATCCAAGTAATGTGGTTGAGTGTTTAAGTACGGCAAATAGGTCACCAAACTTCATACAGGTATGATCGAAGAACCAACCATAGTGCACTTAATTCAAGCTAAGTTCGAAGATGCAGAGCCGAGATGTAGTAGAATAATGACCCATGCGTAGGGACAAAATAGGGCAACGTGCAAGAAAGCAAAAATTTTAATCGAGGCCAAATCAAGTGAATGGCGTGCACTACACACACACCGCGAAGTACAAAATCTAAAGGCAACTTATATTTTTCATTTTCCTTTTAACTCTATTTATTTGATGTTTTGATGTTTTAAGAGTTATTTAGGATTTCATTATTATTACCTATATGATGTGAAATCACGTAGCAATAGTAGCCTCATTACCCACACGAAATTGAATCACAATCCCAATAGAGCTAAAATCTCCTTTTGAAGATTGATCCAATAATTTATTGAATGAAGAATTCGAAGTTATAAAGGAATGTGACCCCTTAATCAAATATTATGAACCTTGCTATTAATTAAGTTGTGGAACACCACAAAGATCAAATCCTAAAAGTTCGAAATTGAATTCAATAAAGAACACGAGGAAAATTACCTTGCTTTAGTTTTAATCTCTCAATAATTATACAATCCATATTTAATCTTAAAAGTAATTTTCCATTCTTCTCCTTCTTTCATCCTAATTTAGTGATATCCACTTTTATGATCTATTTTACTAAATATACATGATTCATGTAGTTCATCAAGCATATCATCTAACTTAGGTTNTTAGTGATATCCACTTTTATGATCTATTTTACTAAATATACATGATTCATGTAGTTCATCAAGCATATCATCTAACTTAGGTTTGGGATGTCAATGCTTTATTGTTGTGTTGTTGATTGCCCTGCAGTCAATGCACAATTAAATGTAGCACTGGTATGGAAAATGGACTCATCATATTTTTCCTCGCATATCCTATGTTCATCAATTCCTCCACTTACCTTTGGTGCTCTTTTGTCTCTTGGGATAAGCTGGCCGATTTAGAATAATAGCTCCAAGTATAAAATCAATTTGATACACAATGCCTCAAATGGGTGGAAACCCACTAGTCATATCTTTAGGGAACAAGTCTCCAAATTCCTACTATAAAGAAATAGCCAAAGTGGGGAAGAGTTGGTAAGTTTTCTCAAAATTGAGGTAGATTCCTTATCCATCAAAGGCTAGTTTTCTACCAAAGCCCTCTTTATTTCACTCTCTTTTGCAAAGAAACTCACTTTTGACTTTCTTTTCTCTCTTGTTTGAAGTATTGGTTTCACTCCCCTTTTGCCTCTCTTTGGTTTTCTTTTCTTTCTCATCTCTCAATTTTAATTGATCCTCATAAACCTATTTCGATGTTAATAAAACAAGAGTAACAGATTTTTCATCTTTGACAAAGTAGTACTTATTTCGGTATCTGCCATGTATCACTTTCCTACCTTACTGCCATGGCGTGCCAACACCTCATCATTATACTGCCCAATTGTGAAGCTCACCAAGACTTGTTTATTAACCCTACCCTCTCCACATTTATTCGATTACTCCAACCTATAGGGTCTAAAATGTTTTAGCATAGTCAAGCCCAATTTTTCTACAAGGGTACTAACTAGTAACATTGGTACAACTTTCCCTCAACAATAATCATACTACATACCTTGTTGTTGACATGGCACCTAGTATGAAAGATGGTCTCCATTTGCCACTCCATGTCATCCACCTTAAATTGTGTACTGACAGCATGCCTCGTAACTAGTGTTTCACTTGTCACTGGGTACTCTACTTCATCACAAGCACTAGCATCCTCCAATTTGGGCACCTTGTCACTATCACTATAGTTTTTCCACTTTCCCATTGTCACACAAGATCATTGCCCTTTTGTTAGTGCCTTGAATCCAAACATCTAAAACACTTAAAATCCTTATTCCTAGGAGGTTAGGAATCTGTCGTGTTTTTATTTTGCTAGCTACTTCATCTTTTCATCTTGGTGGTTCGATCTTAGCCTTTGAAATAGCCCAATCACTTCTATTATTGTCCCACTTCGATTTTCGAGAAGGATTAGAACCCGAAGAACAGCTAGTTGCTCATTTTCTTTTTAATTGCCTCACCTCCTTCCTAGCCACGTGTAACATGTCGTCAACTTTACGTAGTGTTGTAATTCCACTATATTTCAAAGTAACATGTATTGCATCAAGTGAATAACAATTTAAATGGTTATACTGCTACTATATTTCCATTTCTTAGATCCTGGAATTTTGTGCATATGGAATAGTAATCATACCTCCACATAAACTGTGATTAGTATTTGTTCCTGTTTGTACTAATGGGCATCAAGTTGAAAATATACGTAAATGTATTGATCTTTTTGAATAACGTGGTTAGAAATTATCAATTGAATGTATCTACAAAATCCTTTTCTTGATTGATTCAAGCTCTAGAAAGGGGGTTAACAATTTTGGAGCAGCGCCATGCACAGGCAAAATATGTCACTCGCACTGGTGCAAAAATTCAACCCACAGCCATATTGAACAGTGAATGTGTAGTACAAAAACCTTGGTGATAATGCCAATGAATGAAACCCTGGTGAAATTTTAGCCCCCGTTTGGCCCCAATTTTTGGTAATGAAAATGGGAGGAATAGTGTTTTGTTGAAAAAATGAGTGGTTGAAAAAGAAGAAAAAATTATTGATTTACGTGTAATATTATTTTATGAAAGATTGTGTGGTTGAAAATAGGAGAGAGAAAAATAGAATGTAATGGAATGTAATTTAATGGGGATCAAACAGGGGCTTAGTCAACTTTGATTGGAAACGCTCCAATGAACAAAACTCATGTGAAATTTTAGTCAAATTTGAATGGAAAGGCGTCAACGAAAAAATTCACTAGAAAGTTTAGTCAAATTTGGTTCCAAATGTGCCAATGAACCAAATTCGTGTGAAATTCTAATTAAATTTGATTGGAAATGTGCCAATGAACAGAATTGAGATAAAATTTTAGTCAATTTCGATTGAAAATTAACTAACAAACAAAATCCTGGAATAATTTTAGTCAAATTTCATTAGGAATACTCCAATTAACAAAATTCCAGTGAAATTTATTCAAATTTGAATGGAAATGTGCCAACTGAAAATCCGCTTGAAATTTAGTCAAATTTGATTCGAAATGTCCTAATGAACCAAAGTCATGTGAGATTCTAGTCTAATTTGATTGGAAACATGCCAACGAACAAAATTCGAATGAAATTTTAGTCAAATTCAATTGGAAATACACTAACGAACAAAATTCTGATGAAAATTTTGTCAAATTTGACTAGAAACATGCGAAATTAGAAAATCACGATGAAATTTTAGTCAAATTTGATTGGAATCGTGACAATGAACCAAACACATGTGAAATTTTGGTCAAATTTGATAGAAAACACGCAAACGAACAAAATTTAGATGAAATTTAGTCAAATTTGATTTGATACAAGACCATGAACGAACCCAGGTAAAATTTTAGTCAAATTTTATTAGAAATGGTCCAATAAACAAAACTCGTTTGAAATTTGTGTCAAATTAGAATGGAACGTGCCAATGAAAAAATTCTCTTGAAAGTTTAGTCAAATTTGATTGGAAATGGGCCACTGAACCGAACTCAAAAGAAATTTTAGTCAAATTCAACTGAAAAAGCGTTGATGAACAAAATTCAGATGAAATTTTAGCCAAATTTGATGTGAAACACACTAACGAATAAAATCCTTGTGAAATTTTAGTCAAATTTGATACGAAACACGCCAATGAACTAAATCTCGATGAAATTTTAGTTAAATTATAATGGAAAACGCCAATGAACCAAACCCATGGAAATTTAAGCAAAATTTGAATGGAGACTTGCTAACGAACAAATTTCGGATGAAATTGTAGTCAAATTTTATTTGATACACGTCAATGAACGAAATCTAGGCAAAATTTTAGTCAAATTTGATTTGATACAAGCCCATGAATGAAACCCATGTGAAATTTTAGTCAAATTTAATTGGAAACGCTCCAATGAACAAAATTCATGTGAAATTTTAGTCAAATTTGAAAGGGAACGTGCCAACGAAATAATCCACGTAACACTTTAGTCAAATTTAATTCGAAATGTATCAATGAACCAAAGTCGTGGGAAATTCTAGTCAAATTAGATTGGAAATGCGCCAATGAACAAAATTCAGATGAAATTTTAGTCAAATTTGATTGGAAACGCACTAACAAAAAAATCCTGGAGAAATTTTAGTCAAATTTGATTAGAAACACGCCTATTAACAAAATTCTGATTAAATTTTAGTCAAATTTGATTGGAATCGCATCAATGAACCAAACCCATGTAAGATTTTTTAGGTAAATTTGATGGAAAACAGGTCAACCAACAAAATTTAGATGAAATTTTAGTCAAATTTGATTTGATACAAGCCCATGAACGAACCCAAGTGAAATGTTAGTCAAATTTGATTGGCAACGCTCCAATGAACAAAACTTATGTGAATTTTTTGTCAAATTTGAATGGAAACGCGCCAACGAAAATTTTTTAATCAAATTTGATTTCAAATGTGCCAATGAACAGAATTCGTGTGAAATTCTTATCAAATTAGATTGGAAACGCACTAATGAACAAAATCTAGATGAAATTTTAGTCAAATTCGATTGAAAACTCACTAACGAACAAGATCCCTGTGAAGTTTTAGTCAAATTTGATTATAAACACGCCAATTATGGAAATCTAGGTGAAATTTTTGTCAAATTTGATTGGAATTGCGCCAATAAACCAAACACATGTGAAATTTTTGTCAAATTTGATAGGAAACGAGCAAACGAACAAATTTCAGATGAAATTTTAATCAAATTTGATTTGATACAAGACCAGAACGAACCCAGGTGAAATTTTAGTCAAATTTGATTTGGAAACGGTCCGATAAACAAAACTCATGTGAAATTTCTATCAAATTTGAATGGAAATACGCCAATGAAAAAATTCGCTTGAAAGTTTAGCCAAATTTGATTCGAAATGTGCCAATGAACGAAAGTCGTGTAAACTTTTAGTCAAATTTGATTGGAAACGAGCCACTGAATCGAACTCAAAAGAAATTTTAGTCAAATTCGATTGAAAAAAGGCCAATGAACAAAATACATATGAAATCTTAGTCAAATTTGATGTGAAACACACTAACAAAGAAAATCCTGGTGAAAATTTAGTCAAATTTGATTCGAAACATGCCAATGAAATAAATCCCGGTGAAATTTTAGTTAAATTTTAATGAAAATGCGCCAATGAACCAAACCATGGGAAATTTTAGTAAAATTTGATTGGAGAATCGCCAACGAACGAAATTCGGATGAAATTTTAGTCAAATTCTATTTGATACACGTTAATAAATGAAATCCAAGCGAAATTTTAGACAAATTTGATTTGAAACGCTCCAAAGAAAAAATCAGCATGAATTTTAGTCAAATTTGATTTGATACAAGCTTATGACCGAAACACAAGTGAAATTTTAGTCAAATTTGATTGGAAACGCTCTAATGAACAAAATTCATGTAAAATTTTAGTCAAATTTGAATGAAAATGCGCCAACGAAAAAATTCGCTTGAAATTTTAGTCAAATTTGATTCGAAATATGCCAACGAACCAAAGTCGTGCGAAATTCTAGACAAATTTAATTGGAATCGCGCCAATGAACCAAACCCATGTGAAATTTTAGTCAAACTTGATAGGAAACGCACCAATAAACAAAATTCAGATGAAATTTTAGTAAAATTTAATTTGATACAAGCCCATGAACGAACCCAGGTGAAATTGCAGTCAAATTTAATTGGAAACGCTCCAATGAGCAAAACTCAAGTGAAATTTTAGTCAAATTTGATTCGAAATATGCCAATAAACCAAAGTCGTGCGAAATTCTAGTCAAATTTGATTGTAAACACGTCAATTAACAAAATTCAATTGAAATTTTAGTCAAATTCGATAGCAAACGCATTAATGAACAAAATCCTTTTGAAATTTTAGACAAATTTGATTAGAAACATGCCAATTAACAAACTTTCAATGAAATTTTAGTCAAATTTGAATGGAGACGCATCAACAAAAATATCTGCTTAAAATTTAGTCAAATTTGATTCGAAATGTGCCAATTAACCAAAGTCGTGTGAAATTCTAGTAAAATTTAATTGGAAACACGACAATGAATAAAATCCAAATGAAATTTTAGTCAAATTTGATTGGAAACGCACTAACGAAAAAAAATTCTTGAGAAATTTTAGTCAAATTTGATTAGAAACACGCGTATTGAAAAAAAATCCCGGCTAAATCTTATTAAAATTTGATTGGAATCGCATCAATGAACCAAATCCATGTAAAATTTTAGTCAAATGTGATGGAAAACGCGCCAACGAACAAAATTCAGATGAAGTTTTAGTCAAATTTGATTTGATACAAGCTCATGAACAAACCTAAGTGAAATTTTAGTCATATTTGATTGGAAATGCTCCAATGAACAAAACTCATGTGAAATTTTAGTCAAATTTGATTTGATACAAGCTCATGAACAAACCTAAGTGAAATTTTAGTCATATTTGATTGGAAATGCTCCAATGAACAAAATTCATGTGAAATTTTAGTCAACTTTGAATGGAAACGCGCGCCAATGAAAAAATTTACTTGAAACTTTAGTCAAATTTTGGTTCAAATGTGCCAATGAACGAAAATCATGTGAAATTCTAGCTAAATTTGATTGAAAACGGGCCAATGAACCAAACTCAGAAAAATTTTAGTCAAATTTGATTCGAAATGTGCCAATGAACGAAAATCATGTGAAATTCTAGCTAAATTTGATTGAAAACGGGCCAATGAACCAAACTCAGAAAAATTTTAGTCAAAATTTACTGAAAAAGAGCCAATGAACAAGATCCAGATGAAATCATAGTCAAATTTGATGTTAAATGCACTAACGAACAAAATTCGGGTGAAATTTTAGTCAAATTTGATTAGAAACACGCCAATGAATTAAATCTCGATGAAATTTTAGTTAAATTTTAATGAGAACACGCCAATGAACCAAACCCATGGGAAATTTTTGTAAAATTTGATTGGAGACTCGCCAACGAACAAAATACGGATGAAATTTCAGTCAGATTTTATTTGATACATGTCAATGAATGAATTTCAGGTGAAATTTTAGTCATATTCGATTTGAAGCGCATGAATGAAAAAATTATCATGAAATTTTAGTCAAATTTGATTGGAAACACTCCAATGAACAAAACTCGTGTGAAATTTTAGTCAAATTTGAATGGAAACGTGCCAACAAAAAAATCTGCTTGAAAGTTTAGTCAAATTTGATTGAAAACGCACAAATGAGCAAAATTCATGTGAAATTTTAGACAAATTTGATTGGAGACGCACCAATGAAAAAACCCAGTCGAAATTTTATTAAAATTTGATTCAAAATGTGCCAATGATCCAAAGTCATAGGAAATTTTAGTTAAAATTGATTGGAAACGCGCCAATGAACCAAACTCATGTGAAATTTTCATCAAATTTGATTGGAAATGCGCCAATAAACAAGATCCAGTTGAAATTTTAGTCAAGTTTGATTGGAAATGCTCTAAAAACAAAATCCTTGTGAAATTTTAGTCAAATTTGAATAGAAACGCGCCAATGCACTAAATCCCAATGAAATTTTAATCAAATTTGATTGAAAAGCACCAATGAACCAAACTCTTGTGAAATTTTAGTCAAATTTGATTGAAAATGCACTAATTAACAAAATGCAAATGAAATTTTAGTCGAGTTTGATTTGAAACTCACTAACAAAAAAAATTCTGGTGACATTTTGGTCAAATTTGATTAGAAGCTCGCCAATGAACTAAATCCCGATGAATTTTTAATCAAATTTGATTGGAAACACACCAATGGACCAAACCCTTGTGAAATTTTAGCCAAATTTGATTGGAAAGGTGTCAACGAAAAAACCCGCATGAAATTGTAGTCAAATTTGATTCGAAATGTGTCAATGAACACAGTCATGTGAAAATTTTGTCAAATTTCAATGTCAATGCACCAACCAACAAAACTTCGATGAAATTTTAGTCAAATCTGATTGAAAACGTGCTAATGAACAAAATTCAAATGAAATTTTAGTCAAATTTGACTTGATAACGCCAGTGAATGAAACTTTGGTGAAATATTAGTCAACTTTGATTGGAAATGCTCCAATGAACAAAACTCATGTGAAATTTTAGTTAAATTTGAATGGAAACGTGCCAATGAAAAAATTCGCTAGAAAGTTTAGTCAAATTTGATTCCAAATGCGCCAATGAACAAAATCGAGATGAAATTTTAGTCAAATTCAATTGGAAACGAACTAACTAACGATATTCTGGAGAAATTTTAGTCAAATTTCATTAGAAACACGCCAATTAACAAAATTTCAGTGAAATTTTAGTCAAATTTGAATGGAAACGCGCCAACTAAAAAATCCGCTTGAAATTTAGTCAAATTTGATTCGAAACGCACCAATGAGCGAAATTCTAGTCTAAGTTGATTGGAAATGCACCAATGAGCAAAATCTAGATGAAAATTTAGTTAAATTCGATTGGAAAGGCACTAACGAACAAAATTCAGATGAAATTTTCATCAAATCTGATTAGAAACACGCCAATTAAGAAATTCCCAAATGAAATTTTGTCAAATTTAATTGGAATCGCGCCAATGAACCAAACACATGTGAAAATTTGGTCAAATTTGATAGGAAACGCACAAACGAACAAAATTTAGTTGAAATTTTAGTCAAATTTGATTCGATACGAGACCATGAACGAACGTCAGGTGAAATTTTAGTCAAATTTGATTGGAAACGGTCCAACAAACAAAACTCAAGTGAAATTTTTTTGTCAAATTTGAATGGAAACGCGCCAATGAAAAAATTCGTTTGAAATTTTAGTCAAATTTGATTGGAAATGGGCCACTAAACCGAACTCAGAAGAAAATTTAGTCATTCGACAGGAAAGGCGCCAATGAACAAAATCCAGATGAAATCTTAATCAAATTTGATGTGAAACACACAAACAAATAAAATTCTGGTGAAATTTTAGTCAAATTTGATTTGAAACACGCAAATGAACTAAATTTCGGTGAAATTTTAATGGAAACGCACCAATGAACCAAACCCATAGGAAATTTTATAAACTTTGATTGGAGACTTGCCAACGTACAAAATTAGAAAGAAATTTTAGTCAAATTTTATTTGATACAGGTCAATGAACGAAATCCCAGCGAAATTTTAGTCAAGTTTGATTTGAAGCGCGCCAACGAAAAATCAGTATAAAATTTTTCTCAACTTTGATTTTCGAAATCCATATGAAATTTTAGTCAAATTTGATTGAAAACGCTCCAATGAACAAAATTCATATGAAATTTTAGTCAAATTTGAATGGGAATGTGCCAACGAAATAATCCGCTTGAAAGTTTAGTCAAATTTGATTTAAAATGTACCAATGAACCAAAGTCATGGGAAATTCTTAAAAATTTTGATTGGAATCGTGCCAATGAACCAGACCCATGTGAAATTTTAGTCAAACTTGATGGAAAACGCACCAATGAAAAAATTTTTGATGAAATTTTAGTAAAATTTGTATTGCCCATGAATGAACTCATGTGAAATTTTAGTCAAATTTAATTGGAAACGCTCCAATGAATAAAACTCATGTGAAATTTTAGCCAAATTTGAATGGAAACACGCCAACGAAAAAATCTGCTTAAAAGTTTAGTCAAATTTAATTCGAAATGTGCCAATGAACCAAAATCGCGTGAAATTCTAGTCAATTGCGTCAATTAACAAATTCAGATGAAATTTTAGTCAAATTCGATAGGAAACGCACTAACGAACAAAATCCTGGTGAATTTTTAGTCAAATTTGATCAGAAACACACCAATTAACAAAATCTCGATAAATTTTAGTCAAATTTGAATGGAAACGCAACAACGAAAAAATCTCGTTGAAATTTTGGTCAAATTTGATTCGAAACGTGCTAATGAACCAAAGATTGGAAACGCGCAAATAAACAAAATTCAGATGAAATTCGCGCTAATGAACAAAATTCGATTTGACGTGCTTGAACAAAAAAATCATCATGAAATTTTAGTCAAATTTGATTTGATACAAGCCTATGAACGAAACCCATGTGAAATTTTAGGCAAATTTGATTAAACACACTCCAATTAACAAAACTCGTGTGAAATTTTAGTCAAATTTGAATGGAAACGTGCCAACGAAAATCAAATGAAATTTTAGTTAAATGGAGAAACGCCAACGAAAATTTCACTTGAAATTTTATTTAAATTTGATTGAAATGTGACAATGATCCAAAGTCACAGGAAATTTTAGTCAAATTTAATTGGAAACGCGCCAATGAACCAAACTCAGGTGAAATTTTCATTAAATTTGATTGGAAACGCGCTAATGAACTCCAGTTGAAATTTTAGTTAAATTTGATTAGAAACGCACCAATAAACTAAATCGCGAAGAAATTTTAATCAAATTTGATTGAAAAGCGCGAATGAACCAAACTCCTTGTGAAATTTTAGTCAAATTTGATTGAAATGCACTAACCAACAAAATACAGATGAAATTTTAGTTGAGTTTGATTTGAAACGCACTGATGGAAAAAATCTTGACGAAATTTTAGTCAAATTTGATTAGAAGCTCACCAATGAAATAAATCCCGATGAATTTTTAATCAAATTTGGGTGGAAATGCACCAATGGATCAAACCCTTGTGAAATTTTAGTCAAATTTGATTGGAAATGTGCCAACGAAAAAACCCGCATGAATTTGTAGTCAAATTTGATTCGAAATGTGTCGATGAACCAAAGTCATGTGAAATTTTTGCTAATTTTGAATGTAAACGCCCCAGTCAACAAAACTTAGGTGAAATTTTAGTCAAATCTAATTGAAAATCTATCAATGAACAAAATTCAGATGAACTTTTAGTCAAAGTTAATTTGATAATGCCAATGAATGAAACCCTGTGAAATTTTAGTCAACTTTGATTGGAAACACTCCAATGAACAAAACTCATGTGAAATTTTAGTCAAATTTGAATGAAAACGTGCCAACGAAAAAATTCGCTAGAAAGTTTAGTCAAATTTGATTCCAAATCTGCCAATGAACCAAATTCGTGTGAAGCTCAAATAAAATTTGATTGGAAACGAACCAATGAACAAAATTCAGATGAAATTTTAGTCATATTCGATTGGAAATGAACTAACGAACAAAATCTTGAAGAAATTTTAGTCAAATTTCATTAGGATCACGCCAAATAACAAAATTTCGGTGAAATTTTAGTCAAATTTGAATGGAAGCGCACCAACTAAAAAATTCGCTTGAAATTTAGTCAAATTTGATTCGAAATGTGCCAATAAACCATAGGCCTGTGAAATTCTTATCTAATTTGATTTGAAAAACACCAATGAACAAAATCCGGATGAAATTTTAGTCAAATTTGATTGGAAACGCACTAACGAACAAAATCTCGATGAAATTTACGTCAAATTTGACTAGAAACACGCAATTAAGAAAATCACGGTGAAATTTAGTCAAATTTGATTGGAATCGCGCCAATGAACCAAACACATGTGAAATTTTAGTCAAATTTGATAGAAAACGCACCAACGAACAAAACTCAGATGAAATTTTAGTCAAATTTGATTTGGTACAAGACCATGAATGAACCCAGGTGAAATTTTAGAAACGGGCCAATGAACAAAATTCATGTGAGATTTTTGTCAAATTTGATTGGAAACGCACCAAAGAAAAAATTTGCTTGAAAATTTAGTCAAATTTGATTCGAAATGTGCCAATGAACCAAAGTCATGTGAAATTTTAGTCAAATTTGATTGGAAAACGACCAATGAACAAACTCAGATGAAAGTTTAGTCAAATTCGACTGAAAAAGAGCCAATGAACAAAATTCAAATGAAATTTTAGTCAAATTTGATATAAAACACACTAACGAATAAAATCATGGTAAAATTTTAGTCAAATTTGATTGGAAACACACCAATGAGCTAAATCCCGGTGAAATTTTAGTTAAATTTTAATGGAAAATGCTCCAATGAACCAAATCAATGTGAAATTTTAGTCAAATTTAATGGGAAATGCATAAATGAAAAAAATTCAGAAGAAATTTTAGTAAAATTTGATTTGGTACAAGTCAATGATCGAACCCAGGTGAAATTTTAGTCAAATTTATTTGGAAACTATCAAATGAACAAAATACAAGTGAAATTTTAGTCAAATTTGAATGAAAATGTGCCAACGAAAAAGTCTGTTTGAAAGTTTAGTCAAATTTGATTCAAAATGTACCAATGAACCAAAGTCGTGCGAAATTCGAGTCAAATTTTATTGTAAAGGCGTCAATTAACAAAATCTTGGTGAAATTTTAGTCCAATTTGATTATAAACACACCAATGAACAAAATCCCAATGAAATTTTTGTCAAATTTGAATGGAAACGTGCCAATGAGAAAATCTGCTTGAAATTTGGTCAAATTTGATTCGAAATATGCCAATGAACCAAAAGTCGTGTGAAATTCTTGTCAAATTTTATTGAAAACGCGTCAATGAACAAAATTCAGATTAAATTTTCATAGAGAAATTTTAATCAAATTTGATTAGAAACACGCCTATTGACAAAATTTCAGTTAAATTTTAGTCAAATTTCATTGGAATTGCACCAATGAACCAAACCCATGTAAAATTTTAGTCAAATTTAATGGAAAACGGGCCAACAAACAAAACTCATGAGATTTTAGTCAAATTTGACTTGCTACAAGCCCATGAACGAACCCAAGTGTAATTTTAGTAAAATTTGATTGGAAATGCTCCAATGAACAAAACTCATGTAAAATTTTAGTCAAATTTAAATAGACGCGGGCCAACAAAAAATCTGCCTGAAAGTTTAGTCAAATTTGATTCGAAATGTACCAATGGACCAAAGTCGTACGAATTTCTAGTCAATTTTGATTGGAAACGTGCCAATGAATGAAATTCAATTGAAATTTTAGTCAAATTCGACTTGAAACGCACGAACGAACAAAATTCTAGTGAAATTTTAGTCAAATTTGATTAGAAACATGCCAATTAACGAAATTCAGGTAAAATTTTAGTCAAATTTGATTGAAAACGTGCTAATGAACAAAATTCATGTGAAATTTTAACCAAATTTGATTGGAAACGCGCCAACGAAAAAATCCCCCCACGAAATTTTATTTAAATTTGATTCGAAATGTGTCAATGATCTAAAGTCATAAGAAATTTTTGTCAAATTTGATTGGAAATGAGCAAATGAACCAAACTCAGGTGAAATTTTCGTTAATTTTGGTTAGAAACGCGTTAATGAACAAAATTCAGGTGAAATTTTAGTCAAATTTGATTGTAAATACTCTAATGAACAATATCCTTGTGAAATTTAGGTCAAATTTGATTAGAAACGCGCCAATGAACTAAATTCCAGTGAAATTTTAATCAAATTTGATTGAAAATGCACTAATGAACTAAACCTATGTGAAATTTTAGTCAAATTTGATTGAAAACGTGCCAATGTGCAAAATACAGATGAAATTTTAGTCGAGTTTGATTTGAAACGCACTAATGGAAAATATCATAGTTCAATTTTAGTCATATTTGATTAGAAGCTTGACAATGAGCTAAATCTCGATGAATTTTTAGTCAAATTTGATTGGAAATGCACTAATGAACGAAACCCTTGTGAAATTTTAGTCAAATTTGATTGGAAATGTGCCAACGAAAAAATCTGCATAAACTTGTAGTCAAATTTGATTCGAAATGTGCCAATGGCCCAAATCATATGAAATTTTAGTCAAATTTGAATGTAAACTCGCCAATGAACCAAACTTAGGTGAAATTTTAGACAGATCTGATTAAAAACGCGCCAATGAAGCAAAATTTAGATGAAATTTTAGTCAACTTTGATTGGAAACGCTCTAATTAACAAAATTAATGTAAAATTTTAGTCAAATTTGAATGGAAACGAGGCAAGAAAAATTCTGCTAGAAAAGTTAGGTCAAATTTGATTCCAAAGGTGCCAATGAACCAAATTCGTGTGAAATTTTAATCAAATTTGATTGAAAATGTGCCAATAAACAAAATTCAGATGAAATTTTAGTCAAATTCGATTGAAAACGCACTAACGAACAAAATTTCGGAGAAATTTTAGTCTAGTTTGATTAGAAACACGCCAATTAACAAAATCCCGGTGAAATTTTAGTCAAATTTGAATGGAAACACCCAAGTAAAAAATTCGTTTGAAATTTAGTCAAATTTGATTCAAAATGTGCCAATGAACCAAAGTCATGCAAAATTCTAGTCAAATTTGATTGAAAACGCGCTAATGAACAAAGTTCAGATGAAATTTTAGTCAAATTCGATTGAAAACGTACTAACGAACAAAATTATGGGGATATTTTAATCAAAATTTGTTTAGAAATATGTCAATTAACAAAATCTAGATGAAATTTTAGTCAAATTTTAATGGAAAGCACGAACGAAAAAATCCGTTTGAAATTTAGTCAATTTTGATTTGAAATGTGCCAATGAACCAAAGTTGTGTGAAATTCTAGTCAAATTTGATTGGAAATACGCCAATGAACAAAATCTAGATGAAATTTTAGTCAAATTCGATTGGAAACGCACTAACGAACAAAATCCCAGAGAAATTTTAATCAAATTTGATTAGAAACACCGCAATGGACGAAATCCAAGTGAAATTTTAGTCCTATTTGATTGAAAACTTTTCAATGAACAAAACTCATGTGAAATTTTAGTCAAATTTGATTGAAAATGGGCCAACGAAAGAACCTGCTTGAAATTTTATTTAAATTTGTTTTGAAATGTGCCAATGAACCAAACTCACAGGGAATTTTCATAAAATTCGATTGGAAATGCACCAATGAACCAAACTCAGGTGAAATTTTCGTCAAATTCGATTGGAAACGTACCAATTAACAAAAAATTCAAGTGAAATTTTAGTCAAATTTGATTCACGCGGCGAACTAAATTTCGGTGAGATTTTAATCAAATTTAATTGAAAACATGGCTATGAACCAAACCCATGTGAAATTGTAGTCAAATTCAATTGGAAACGCACTAACGAACAAAATTCTGGTGAAATTTTAGTCTAATTTGATTAGAAACACGCCAATTAACAAAATTTCGGTGAAATTTTAGTCAAATTTGAATGGAAACGCGCCAACGAAAAACTCCGATTGAAATTTAGTCAAATTTGATTCGAAATGTGCCAATGAACCAAAGTCAAGTGAAATTCTTTTGGAAGGCTTTGTGGTGTAAGTTAGGAAATAAACTATTATTTTCTACTCCTTGTCACCCACAAACTGATGGCAAAACCGAAGTAGTGAATAGAACTTTGTCTACTTTGTTGAGGGCTACTATTAAAAAGAACATCAAAACTTGGGAAGAATGTTTACCACACGTTGAGTTTACTCATAATCGTATTGTTTATGGTATGAACCCTTAAAACTCCATTAGATTTAACTTTTCATCGCAATGGTTATAATTTTTGTGATTAAGGGGTCAAGTTCCATTATAACTTTGGTTCATTGATTCGACAAGTTATTGAGTTAGGTTTCAAACCAGGATTTGAGGTTGTGATTCAATCTTGTGTGGGTTTTGAAGCTATTATTACCACGTGGGTTCACATCATTGAATCTTTGTGTATTGCTTGTTAAACTCAAACTCTTGGCCCATGTCTCCTTGCATGGCTTCCTTGATCTTCTTTGCTCTTGATCTTGTCATTGGTCCATCTTCAATATGAAATGGATCCTTGCTAGCTTGCCTTCCATGATTCTCAATACATGTCTATTGTGATCAAAAGGTATCAAGTCCAACAAGAAATAGCTTCAAATAATCATAGTTTCATAAACCATTAGTAATTCCAATTAAATCAACAATAGTCGGCAAATGTATCCAAATCAAACAATTGCACAATAAAGCAATGAAATGTTATTATTATGATTTTTAAAAAATTTTCATACATATAAATCGGTAATATGTTCATATAATATCCCCATATTTTATATCTTAATTGACACCAAGAGTTCACGTTGTAGTTAGATATTACTATCAAAAGGCTTTATTCACCCTAGCTAAAATCTTGGAGAGCACCGATTTTATTTGTCAAAAAGAAAGATGGAACGATACGGTTATGTATCAATTGCCAAGAAATAAATAAAGTTACTATAAAAAATATTATCCCCTTTCTATTATTGATGATTTATTTGACTAGTTACCAGAAGCATCAGTATTTTTAAAAATTGACCTTAGGTCAGGATATCATCTACTAAAAATAAAAGTATAAGATCTGAGACAGCAGTTGGTACTAGATATGGGCACTACAATTTCTAATGATGCTGTTTGGTTTAAACAAATCGACTTTTTATGGAATTGTTGGATAAATTTATCATTATCTTCATTGATGACATACTTCTATCTATTCTAAAATCGAAGAAGAGCACAAGGAACATGTAACGCCCCAAATTTTATTGACTTAGATTTTGGGGTGTCACCAATATCATTTCCCAACACATACTTGAAGCGGAAATATTTAATTCAAAGATTTTAAACTCTTAATTTATTGAGTACTCAAATATTGAAACAATGTCACAAAGTTTAGAACATAAAAAAAATATACTCAAAAAATTTTATTATTAAAGAATTTTCTAAAACATGAATTTTATTTTACTTGGCAGCCCGCGCACCACCCAACCACCATCCACGTCGACTCTACTGACCTGAAATGTTGAAGTTGAAGGAGTGAGTAATTTATACTCAGTAAGATACGTGCGTCCAAACAATAAGATAACTTTTAAAACGTAAATTCATAACATTTCATACCATCATTTCATCAAGAACAATCGATGATCAGTCGAAAGCTCTAGCACATTTGAGAAGGCCCGAAGGCGATCTCACATTTCATTTCATTTCATTGGGACCCGCAGGTCAATTAGCATTTCATGAAATAAATCACGCATAAAAAATCATAATATTGAAAGGACATAAAGTGCACATAAAAGTATCCTACCTTGATTGTTGAAAATAAGAAATTCACGTCCCCAATTTATTTTCCTCTCTATTTGTGACTATCTTTGTTCTACACAAAATAATTCATAACATTTATAGTGTATTCTACGCGTTTTCCCATAAATGGCTAAATTTGTTTTTGCTCGTTTCACACATTCACGTGTCTAAAATTAAGGCAATTATTTCAATTCTAATTGAAAGACAGTTGATACACTAATAGTACAAAGGTCATGACTGCCATGAATCATGCCAAGAGATTTGTACAAAAGTATATATAATAAATTATTCAAAGCTAGACCAAAAGAAACGTGTGTTATCTTGGGAACATTAAAAGTCCTAAATGTTAAGTTAATATTATATTCCAAAATCAAGGTAAAAGTCTTCTTACAATAAGTGAAGTTCATTTTCCTTTATCCATCAATCAATCAAATCAACTAGAAATATCTCTCTCTCTCGTTTGTTAAAATGCTCAAATCACGCACAAGAAAAAAATTGAATTGCTGGTGGATAAAAGGTAAATAACAATTAAGACAATTGAATCTCTTTTTCTAATAACAAAGATAAACGTTAATTATATGATAAAATATTACTTTCTTTCCTTGTTATCTTAAAAGAACTATTATTAAATAGTAAAAATAATACTTATTACCTACGTTTCTTTGAATTGGAAAAACTTAGGTTTAACTTAGAAGAACTTAAATTTTCTTGAGTCGAAAATATGTTATTGAATGTGAGCTACGAAATGAGCCCAATATAGGTATACTCATACTCACTCTGTCGAAATTTAATAAAATATGCATTTAAAACCTAAAAGAAAAATCTTTCATCTATTATTCCCAATTTGATGTTCTTATTTAAGGTATGTCATAATTATCCGCGTGAGATATACCTATGAATCATTCATAACTCTTCCATCACCGTATATGGACACACATTTACTATATAATTGCCTAAGTTACACATTGTTTCAATTTAAAATGTAACATGTCCATCAACTAATGAAATACAAGGAAAGGAAAGGCCAACTTAATTAATTCAAGTAAAGGACAATTTACTCTTTTGGTGGCACCAAATAATGGATGCAGTGTACTATAAACAAAATTAGAAGACCAATCGGATAAATATGCTGTAACATTTAAAACGGGATGCTATATAGCATGTATTATTCCTGAACCAAAGAAGTGAAATTTTGGTTGTTCTATGCTATCGCGAGAGTTACAACTATGTGGTAGCATACTTCATTTTTGGAACACATTTTTTAAGATTTTTTATAGAAGCCTATTTTTTATAGAACTCTTGTTATGGTATATCTTTTTGATATACTTCCATGAATATTGAGTTTTTATGGATTCCTCACAAATAGGGATCATTATTTTCATTGTAAAAAAAAAAAAAAAAACATTATTGAGAGATTAAATCAAAGCAAGGTTGTTTTCTTCTTATTCTTCATTGAACTCAGTTTCGAACTTATCAAGGTTTTCCTCTTTGTGGCGTTTAACAAATTCATAGCAAGATTCATAGTTTTTATAATTAAAGGGTCAAGTTCTTCAATAAAAAAAAAAAAAAAAACATTATTGAGAGATTAAATCAAAGCAAGGTTGTTTTCTTCTTATTCTTCATTGAACTCAGTTTCGAACTTATCAAGGTTTTCCTCTTTGTGGCGTTTAACAAATTCATAGCAAGATTCATAGTTTTTATAATTAAAGGGTCAAGTTCTTCAATAACTTTGACTCCTCGATTCAATAAATTATTGGATCATGCGTCAAATTGTGATTTAAGCTTTCTTGGCTTGTGATTCAACCTTGTGTGGATTTCGGAGCTACTATTGCTACGCGGATTCATATCAGTTGGTATCAGAGCTTTGGCTTTAAAATCGAGGTTATATCTTTATATTTATGCATTTTTTCATCTTGTTCATTGAGTATTCATTCTTCATCGACTCTCCATCATTTTCTTCCTTCATGATGCAAACCTCAACAAACAACGTCACAAGACTCGACAACAATACCTTGGAGTAAAAATCCCGATGGTCCCAAACAAGGAATTCAAGGTTCCCGAAAAGTGTGCTAAGAACAAAGTAGGAGAATAAAATCCTCTCAATTGTATATCATCCAAAAAACGTCCCCCCTACAATAAGAGTTTCAAAGCCTATTTATAATGTTAAGTTGTCTTGGAAACCTAATAGAAAACCCTAATTTTCGGATTCCCCCTACATGAGTTGGTTAAAATAGGCCCAAAACAATTAAAATAATTAAACAAAGGCCTAACATAATATTATATGAGTCTAGGCCCAAAACCAAATAACTAAGGTCCAAATAACTTATTAAGAAAGAAAATGACTAAATAACTTAACCCAATGTAATTGGGCCTTCACTGGATTGGACTTGAATACGATTGATGATCTTGGCCTCCTCTTGTAAGCCCAACTTGTTGGAGTTAGACTTGGACTTGGTCTCTTCTTCATGTGCACATCCAACCAAGCCTTGTAAGGCTTCTTGTAGCTTCTTGGACTGAGCTTTTGTTATAGGGCCAATTGGTATTTGAAAATCAACGCCTCGTGCATCCTCTCCAAGCTCATCTCAAGTTCCATCTTCAAGCTTATGGGTTTCCTCTTCTTCACGTTCCATATCACTTCATCCTCTTCTTGAGTCTTTTACATTGACACAAATACCAAGAACTTTCAAGAATTGTTTTGTACATTAAATTTAGTGTACCGATACAATTTTGTTTTGAACGTTCTTGCCTTTGTTGATTTTCTGTGTATTTATTGTAAAAAAAAAAAAAGAAAATTTAAAAAACAATTCCTACAAAAGGAGAAAGAAAATTCCAAGTCAAAAAGAGGTTTATTTGATTTCTAGAAACATTTTCTTGAAAATTCTAAAAGTTAATTTCTTTCAAGAAATCAATTCAATATCTAATTCATCCATATGAATTTTGTTGTGGAAAAGGTATAAATTGATTTAGAGAAACACTTTCTTGAAATTCTTTGTTGTGCTTTCATTCAATTCTTTTGTTCCTTCCTTTCTTGATTCCTTTCCTCAAGTCAATATATCCTTCTTAAATTCCTTGTGCTTTGAGATTGAACCTCACCATGGTGGAAATTTTTGAATGACATCAATTATTTCCTTAGAGAACTTGAAAGAAAGTATTAAGATGAAAAATGTAAGAGTGGTGAGATTGTTAGAGGGAAAAAGCCAATTTTTGAGTGAAACATGAGTGCAAACATGTAAGGCATATGAAATTCTCGTCATTAAGATGTCTGATGAAAAAGAATCAATATCAAGACAGGGAGATAATCGAACTTTCATGATGAGGGACATGCAACAACAATTCGGGCGTATGAATGAGGTATTAGGAGAAATTAGAGACAGAATGGATTGGTGGGATACATTGATTTCAAACTTACAATTGGGAGGCAAGATAGGCATTATCCTAGTGCTAAAATTAACCAAATACTGGTAGTTGAAGTTGATAGGATGAGGAATAGAAAAGATAGGAGTTAAAGATGGCCTAGAAGAAATCCTAGGGTCTTTGATGGAGTAGTGTACACATTGGCAGATGAAGCACTTGCTATGAAGCTTAGCGAGTTTTGATGATTTGTTGGAAAGTTTCAAATTTCACAATACGATTAATTCTCAAACAATTAATCATATGAAGAAACAAGAGAGGAAAAAATAGAGAGACAAAAATTAGAGAGCTGGCTGAAAATTATGAAAAAAGGAGTAGAGCCACAAGAGAAAAAAGGAATAGAGAGGAGATAGAAAATATAGAGGTGGACGAAGATAAAGAAAAAAAGAATGGGCCCACAAGAGAGAAAAGAAGAAATCTTCAGAGAGAAGAAAAGTCAAAAGTGAGCTCCATGAAAAAGAGAGTGAAATTCTTCTTTAGTGAGGGCTAAAAAACCCTTTCCTATTTGGCTATTCCTTTACTGCAGGGTTCTGAGAACTTGGTTCATGAGGACATACCTATTGGGTTAACACACTTTCATGGCGCTAAACAATAAATGGAGGAGACTAACCAACTCTACCCTAGTTTGGATATTTATTTATTGCAAGAGGTTGATTACTTGTACTCTGAGGAGACAAAGGAGTTTCAAAATCAATTGGGGAATTTGAAAAGAAAAGGAAACACGGGGATAAACATGACTTCACTAACAATAACATATCATCATCCCATACCTAGGTTAGATGAAATTCTAGTATATTCCAAGAGTCTAGGTGGATATGATATGCATTTGAAATGTGATATGGATGTCTTAAAGCGTGAAGAAATATTATGTCAAGCCCGAGTTCCTTAACTATTTTGGGGCGCATTTTTGTGCTAAGTTAGGAACCAAACTAATCTCTTCCACTACAAAGCCTATTTATAATGTTAAGTTGTCTTGGAAACCTAATAGAAAACCCTAATTTTCGGATTCCCCCTACATGAGTTGGTTAAAATAGGCCCAAAACAATTAAAATAATTAAACAAAGGCCTAACATAATATTATATGAGTCTAGGCCCAAAACCAAATAACTAAGGTCCAAATAACTTATTAAGAAAGAAAATGACTAAATAACTTAACCCAATGTAATTGGGCCTTCACTGGATTGGACTTGAATACGATTGATGATCTTGGCCTCCTCTTGTAAGCCCAACTTGTTGGAGTTAGACTTGGACTTGGTCTCTTCTTCATGTGCACATCCAACCAAGCCTTGTAAGGCTTCTTGTAGCTTCTTGGACTGAGCTTTTGTTATAGGGCCAATTGGTATTTGAAAATCAACGCCTCGTGCATCCTCTCCAAGCTCATCTCAAGTTCCATCTTCAAGCTTATGGGTTTCCTCTTCTTCACGTTCCATATCACTTCATCCTCTTCTTGAGTCTTTTACATTGACACAAATACCAAGAACTTTCAAGAATTGTTTTGTACATTAAATTTAGTGTACTGATACAATTTTGTTTTGAACGTTCTTGCCTTTGTTGATTTTCTGTGTATTTATTGTAAAAAAAAAAAAAGAAAATTTAAAAAACAATTCCTACAAAAGGAGAAAGAAAATTCCAAGTCAAAAAGAGGTTTATTTGATTTCTAGAAACATTTTCTTGAAAATTCTAAAAGTTAATTTCTTTCAAGAAATCAATTCAATATCTAATTCATCCATATGAATTTTGTTGTGGAAAAGGTATAAATTGATTTAGAGAAACACTTTCTTGAAATTCTTTGTTGTGCTTTCATTCAATTCTTTTGTTCCTTCCTTTCTTGATTCCTTTCCTCAAGTCAATATATCCTTCTTAAATTCCTTGTGCTTTGAGATTGAACCTCACCATGGTGGAAATTTTTGAATGACATCAATTATTTCCTTAGAGAACTTGAAAGAAAGTATTAAGATGAAAAATGTAAGAGTGGTGAGATTATTAGAGGGAAAAAGCCAATTTTTGAGTGAAACATGAGTGCAAACATGTAAGGCATATGAAATTCTCGTCATTAAGATGTCTGATGAAAAAGAATCAATATCAAGACAGGGAGATAATCGAACTTTCATGATGAGGGACATGTAACAATTCGGGCGTATGAATGAGGTATTAGGAGAAATTAGAGACAGAATGGATTGGTGGGATACATTGATTTCAAACTTACAATTGGGAGGCAAGATAGGCATTATCCTAGTGCTAAAATTAACCAAATACTGGTAGTTGAAGTTGATAGGATGAGGAATAGAAAAGATAGGAGTTAAAGATGGCCTAGAAGAAATCCTAGGGTCTTTGATGGAGTAGTGTACACATTGGCAGATGAAGCACTTGCTATGAAGCTTAGCGAGTTTTGATGATTTGTTGGAAAGTTTCAAATTTCACAATACGATTAATTCTCAAACAATTAACCATATGAAGAAATAAGAGAGGAAAAAATAGAGAGATAGAAATTAGAGAGGTGGCTAAAAATTATGAAAAAAGGAGTAGAGCCACAAGAGAAAAAAGGAATAGAGAGGAGATAGAAAATATAGAGGTGGACGAAGATAAAGAAAAAAAGAATGGGCCCACAAGAGAGAAAAGAAGAAATCTTCAGAGAGAAGAAAAGTCAAAAGTGAGCTCCATGAAAAAGAGAGTGAAATTCTTCTTTAGTGAGGGCTAAAAAACCCTTTCCTATTTGGCTATTCCTTTACTGCAGGGTTCTGAGAACTTGGTTCATGAGGACATACCTATTGGGTTAACACACTTTCATGGCGCTAAACAATAAATGGAGGAGACTAACCAACTCTACCCTAGTTTGGATATTTATTTATTGCAAGAGGTTGATTACTTGTACTCTGAGGAGACAAAGGAGTTTCAAAATCAATTGGGGAATTTGAAAAGAAAAGGAAACACGGGGATAAACATGACTTCACTAACAATAACATATCATCATCCCATACCTAGGTTAGATGAAATTCTAGTATATTCCAAGAGTCTAGGTGGATATGATATGCATTTGAAATGTGATATGGATGTCTTAAAGCGTGAAGAAATATTATGTCAAGCCCGAGTTCCTTAACTATTTTGGGGCGCATTTTTGTGCTAAGTTAGGAACCAAACTAATCTCTTCCACTACGTATTAACACTTTGACATTATGCATTTTTTTATCCACAAACTTTTATTGATTTAATTTATATACATGTTGAAATAGGGAGAAAGAAGAGGATTGACCATTATACATCTCAAACTGAAAGAAAGAAGCCGCCGAGGCATGTATATCTGATCTAGGTGATTGGATTTGACACATATGAAAGAAATGGATTCGAACTCAAAGGAAGTCTAAATTACATCTTAGAGGAGACAGACCATTCCAAGTGATCTAAATGATTAATGATATTGCCTACAAGATTTATTTTTTGAGGTGAGTGTAAGGTATTTACTATTTTCAATATTTTTTATCTCACTCTCATTAATGCAAGTCTAGATTCAAGATGAACCTTCGTAAGGATGAAGGGCATTGGTATGATCCACGGGGGCAATAAACATACAAATATCGGGCTCAACTTGAAGAGGAACCTATGATGAGAAGCCAAATACCAAGTTTAATGTTGGGCTCGAAGGTGGAAACAAGTTGGATACATTGGAATCAAGAAAACAAAATTGAAAGACTAGTCAAATTACTATGTTGTAGCATAGTATTAAACAAGATGCTCTAGCTTATACTATTCCCGAAACAAAGAAGTGAAATTTTGGTTGTTCTATCTATACTGTCACGAGAGTTATGACTATTCGTTAGCATAGTTCATTTTTGGAATACATTTTTTCAAAATTTTCCTAGGAGTCTATTTTCTATATAATTTTGTTTTAATTAGGTTTTTGTGGGTTCCTTATAAACAAGGTTGACTTTCATTGTAAAAAAACACATTATTATTGAGAGATTGAATGAAACCAAGGTTGCTTTCCTCTTGTTCTTCTTTAAACTCAAATTCGAACTTATCAAGGATTTCATCTTTGTGGTATTTAACAAATTTAAAGCAAGCTTCATAGTTTTTATAATTGAGGGTCAAGTTTTTCCATAACTTTGGTTCCTTGGTTCGATAAATTATTGGGTCAAGTTTCAAACCAGGATTTTAGCTTTCTTCGGTTGTGATTCAATATTCTATAGGTTCACATCAAGGGGCTATGTGGAGTACATTGAGGATGGTTTGGTGATGAAATGAGATGGGATTGAAATTTCATGGGCTACTTGGATGGACGTGTTGTCTAATAATACCAATGATGAAGATATTTTTATGCTGGAATTTATGGTTGCAACTACAATTCGCTATCACACCCCCTATTTTCTAATGTAATTTTTGTAGACATATTTATTATCTTTGTAGAAGACAACCACTAGCACTAGATGACATTGTAAGAAGAAAAAAGGTCACTACGTCTTTCGTTAAATCCCAGAAAAGATAGGTAGTGGAGTCATCATATTCTCCTTCGCTGTTTTGATTTTGGAAGGAAGGAGGTGATCACTGTATTGTTATTATGATAAAGAACTACAATGCGAGCATGCAAAATAAACAATATTTATTACCATAGATATTTTTAATAAAATCACCCCACACTTAAACAATATATTATTGTAAATATATACAATCATAAAAGTACAAGTCAGAAATAACAAGAGAGACATTGAGACTCGTTGAGAGTTGTGTTCTATGATAGAGGTAACATTTCAAATACTCCATTCCATTCTTCATTATATTTAGTATTACTGTTTAAATGTCGTTGTACCTTCAATTTGGGATAAAAATCAAGACCATTTCTCACACTAAGTTATAAATCCAATGTATACCATGAAGCATCATCAACTAACATCGAACAAACATCAACCATACCATCCATGACTTGTATGATTGGAGGGAGGAGGACTAATGATTTTCACTTCATTTTTCTTTCTATTTGGCTACATATATGATCACCATTTTATTCTGTACTTTAAATGAAATGTGCCTATTTATCTAAATGCAAAACCTATCATATAATACAAATACTCAAAGCATAATAAATAAAAGGGTAAAAACTTGGGTTACCACCCAATAAAGGTTTAGTTTATAGTTGTTAGGTCGACTTTGCAGAGAGATTATTATGGTGTGGTTTAGAATTGACATGATAAACATTGCAATGATCACAATGTTAAGCATTACAAACTCCCTTCTCGATTTCATAAACTTGTAGAGCTCCTTTTTCATCCTCTAGATTTCGAAAAATTCCAATTGTTCCTTTCCTATTTGGGCACTTTCATGATCCTTCAAGATCTCTTCTTTACCTTTCGATTTTCCTCACCTGAAATTGTTTCTTGATCATATCATAAACATAAATTTCTATTGCTCATCACTTACCCTCAAGATCAATTTGTTTGCCTCAAAGTCCGTGACAGCCACAATTATCCTAAGAGTTTTTCATATCTAAGACAACAAAGTACCTGATAATGTGAACTTGCACACTTTTATTAACATGTTCTAGCCATTCCTCAAGTTTATTTGGTTAATCTGTCTGCCAATTAAAAAAATAATTTTTTGTAAATTTTAGCTTTTATTATCCTAATTTTCAATTGAAAAAAAAATGCATTAAATTTATACATGCTCCTGAATCACATGAAGCATGAAAAAGTAAATCTATTGCTATTCTATAAGGTAATTAGATACTCTCTTGATCCTTTAGCTTATGAAGTAGTTTTTTAGCAAGATTGTGCATTGCACTCAAGCAAAGCAATAATTTAACACTCATTTAGCCATCTCTATCTTTTGACATCTCTTTTAAAAACATTACATAGCTTAGTATTTAAGATATTGCTTCTCAAGCAGCGGGAAGCTGAGCATAAGCTTTCTAATATATCCAAGAACTTGGTAATTTCTTCAAGCACTTATTTTATTTTATTTTTTATTTTTTGCAACCTTTAAGGAAACCACATGAGGTACATACATTTCGATAGGAATGGTTGCCTTACCTTGTGGACTACCTAATTTTTGATTTAAAATTATTTTTGTTTACTGTTCATATGGATTTAAGTGCCCCTATCAGTGGTAGGTACTTTCTCATTTTTAATGCAACCATTTTTTCCTGTTAATTTTAGAAGTTGGACCCTATTTTTGTTGTAATTGCCTGAACTATTTCATCTCTCGAATTTTTTCCAATATTTTGAGAAAATAGGAATAGAAGTATGTATACTCAAATTGGAGTTGGTATTTTCAAAGGTGGATCTTCAATGATTTTATCCACGAGAACACTTATGGCCTTCCATCAACTGCTATTTGGGATTTATCTTAGTGTTACATTTTATGGTTCTAGGTTTTCAAGAGTGCCCTAGCTATTTCTTCCATTTTATTTTCCATATTTTTTGATGAATCTTGATTCTAAATTTTTTTCTCCAATTCATCTATTAGATTTTGAACGCTTGTTCAGACTTTTGTGTGAATTAAATAGAAACTTCTTCCATTTCGCTTGGTGTTTCTTCCCATGAAGTTTTTTGGATGATGTAAACTTGTCTGTGCATTCTAGTGTGGTGCACTTTAAGAAGATTGTGTACTACTACAGGAGAAGTCTAGATGATTTCTCTCTGTGCATTCTAGTGTGGTGCACTTTAAGAAGATTGTGTACTACTATAGGAGAAGTCTAGATGATTTCTCCCCGAATTATATGTGCTGGAGTGGAGATTATTCTTCTGTCTTTGGTATTTCTATATATAATTTGTATCCTTAGTTGATTTGGAAAATGGACATTCCAAATTTAGTCCAAACTTTCACGATCACTTTCACAATAATTACACTTCAACCCAGCTGCTTTAGTGGCATTCTCCATTTGAATATTTACTTACCTTCAACTTTTTAGCTAATGTATTACTTGTGCTAATTTTTGTTAGTTTGTCACCGCTTGCGTCCCCATAGTTCTCTTTCCAGCTGATCTGTTAGTTGGCCGTAATGCACTAGTGGCAGCAAAATTTTCAGTTTTATATACTTACTTGGCTATCATTTTTTTACTAATCCATCACATGCAAAGTTAACCTAACTCCACTAGTCAGATTTAATCCAATGTAAAAACTCCAAGTTCGAAACCATGTCTACAAATTATTTTGTCGACGTTTTTGGAGTAGCCCTTTGTATCTTCCCCATAACTTGTAATAGAATTCCAAATCAAGCTGAAATAATGTAGTGATTTTATTCATCTACTCAGTAATTCTTTTTGGTTAGAAGAATGTATTCAAGAATTTTTTACTTAAATTGTTCCAAATAGTGATGGAATGAGGTGAGAATATGTCCATCCATTCCTTAGCCAAATCTTTCAAAATGTAAGATAAGAGCCTCTATCGATCATAACTGAAAGCTCTTGGATATTTAGTAATTGCTCACTATCCAAAAATCTCGAGATGTGAGTATTTAGATTTTCATTAGGTCTCCCGAAGAATTGAATGGCATTATACAACATATTTATAAAGTTTGTCTTCAAATGGAAGTTTGCTTGCCCAAATTCTAGGTAAATTATGCTTGATTGACTCTCTATCACTAATGGAACCATGTACTCCCCCATTAATCGATCAATTTCATTACCCATAGTTACACCCATGCATTTCATCCCAAGGCAATTCGATTTTGAATGTTTCCTGCAGTTGCTATTTCTTGCTATTTTTGATATGCTTCTTTCTGATCTTTTCTTCTCAATCTGAATATTTGTTCGATTTTCAAATCAAATGAAGCAAGATCACTGTGTAGAACTTTGATAATATATCTTGAAAAGGAGAGAAAATACTGTAATTTTTGATAATATGAATTGAAAAACTAAGAAAACAATAAATATTCAAATTAAAGCTATAACTAAATGAAACTAACTAAATGCTACAGTCCCCAACAATACCGTAAGTGCACATTATTATAGATAAGTAATATATTGATGAATAGAATACTGTCCCATGGAGATTGTATATTTAATCTAGCATTAGGCAATTTATGTTTATGAATTTATACTAATTATCCAACTTAACTAACTAAAGAGCAATTAAATAAACTTTTGTAATTTGGTTTGAGTATGCAATAAGAATTTAAATCCCCTTATTAATTCATTTTATACAATTCAATATTGTGACAACATTTAGGCCCCGTTTGACCCCCATTAATTTCCATTCCAATACATTCTATTTTTCCTCTTCTTTGTTTTCAACCACACGATTTCATAAAATAATATTGCACGTAAATCGAAAATTTTTCCTTCTTTTTCAATGACTCATTTTTCAAAAAACACTATTCCACCTATTTTCATTTCTACAAAATGGGGGCCAAATGAGGGCTTAGTCATTCTTTCTTATCAATGTTTCTAATTCATTTAATATTACTATAGAGTAGAATTAAATTATCAGGACACATGACCTTAAAACCATTTTTGTATTGTTATTCTAATATTCTCAACTAAAATTATCGAAAGCTCATCGACATTCTTGAATGATGAATTCAATCACTCAACCTTATTTATCATGCAACTCACATAATGGAAGCTAATATCATATGGAGATTTCAAGATCCATTTTAAAAGATTAATTTTATAAGCACTAGCTCAATTCCTTAATGTTGATTAATATTTCCATCTTTAATAGACTTGATTTTATAATGATTAGGTCCTCCATTAATATCACAGTAAAACATCAGGAAACGCACTCATTCAATGCCCTCGAAAAATTTATTACCTTGTACAGAAGCCTATTGCAGGAATGAGGGCAAAAATTTTATATTTAAGGGGGTGTTTGGAAGATATTTTTATGTAAAAATGCATTTTTGAATAGTAAATTGATAGAAAATGTGTGGTTGAAAAATAAAGAAAAGTTTTTGATTTACGTGTAATATTATTTTAATAAAAAAATGTGTAGTTGAAAAGAAGAGAGAGAAAAATGCATTTTAAAAAAATGGGTACCAAACGAGGCCTTAATAGGAAGTAGAGAGACCGCAGTCTACTCTCGTCCACTATATTGGCTTAGAGACGAATTCAATATGCTCTTGCTGTCGAAATGTTCTTGTAAGAATCGCAGCTTTCTTTGATATGAATTACCAGTTAAGAATCATTGAAGAATGAATTCCAAGATCTTTGTGGGGTTGAATCACCTTGCACTTAAAGTTCAAAAATTTGTATTTTCCACACTCCAAATGGTCTCAAACTCGATCACAATGGAAGGGAATTATTAGTTGCAACCTAAGTACCAGTTTTTGTAAGATTATTTGCCAAAAAAATGAGGTTCAAATGTGCTTTTCAATTTTGATGATAGTTTCCATACGGATTTTCACCATATTTTTCTTGCCATCTTTATCTCTCCTCAACTACAACTTGCTCTTACAGGAATTATAGAATATCAAACGTTACATCCTTCTCGAGGACTATCTCACAAATATTCATACGGTGAATAAATTGTGTGACCAGCGAGTACATATTCTCGTGGTACTGTATACCTATATATAGTAGCTCTATTAGAGGAACACTTTTCCATATACCCTCACAAACTTGTTTTCGAACATCAATTCAAGTATTTCCGATCCTTCAAATATTTGTGGAACACAATTGAACTCCACATTGTAACATTGTATTCACAATTGATTAAAGACAATTATTCAACCAATGAATAAAACCATAAATGTTGGTTAAATAGCTTTCCTTTCCTACTAAAATCGGTTGCTTTCCTAGACATGTCTCATCATAGTTATTGGATGTAAAAGTAACAACATTGAAATTAAATCTCAAAAAATGATCAAAAGTCATAAGGGTACTTATGAGGTTGTATAAACTTCAAGGTCTCACACAATGAGGAACCAAGGATCCATTCACTCATTTACTTAATATTGGTCATAAAACCTGGTGATGATAAACTTTTCTTGATAAACAAATAACACTATATGGTTTAGGTATCCTAGTATCCGAATTGAATTCTCCTTATGTTCATTCTTCCAAGCAATCTAGAATCAAGAACTCTATTTGGCTACAAAATAGGTTTAATTGATGGCAAAATCCATTTCGATTACTTATTATAATCTCAACTTTATATCTCATCAAAGCGACAGAATCACACAACATGATCACTTTTTCTCATCTCAGTATACCTCAGTGTTTTGGTGATTGCTCGAGTGAGTGAACGGACCTCTTTGACATACATTATATGTGTATGTAAATCATTATCTCATAATCCCAACGATAGAATACACATAAACTCAAAATTGTTCATTTAATATCATGAATCTCTTATTCTTAACTAGTATAATTATATCAAATAATTTCTTTAATTGCCAAGATATATACTACATGATATGTTTCTTGCGACTCAATTGTAAGAGTGCACAAGTCTAATAACTAATTGTGCTCGACTAACTAGTTGTGATGAGAAACGAGGGATGAAGGCTAGAAAACATCCATTGATTGTGGGAAAAAGGACAATGACGCGATTGTGAGCAAAGAAATCATGGAAGCCATGGGATTACTAGTTCAAGCTACGTGGGCATAGAGTTCGAGTGCAACGACCAATACATTAAATTTTAAGATAGGCATGAAAGAAGAACCAACATAAAGCACTCAATTCAAGCTAAACTAGAAGAAGTAAAGCTTGTAGTTTAGCTAAAAAGTAGCACCTCCATCAAGGAAAATAGGTCAATCGTGCACAGATGCAAAATTTAAAACCGTAGCTAAATTTTAATGAGTGAAAGAGAATACACAATGCGTGCACAATACAAAAATTTGAAGGCGATTTAGTTTTTCATTTTCATTCAGAATTCTATTTGTTTGATGTTTTCTATTAGTTTTACGTGTTATTTAGGTTTCTTTGTTATTTCCTTATATATAGCCTCATTCTTTCATTGTAAATTTAGTAATTATTGAGAGATTAAATTAAAGCACCGTTTTCTTCTTGTTCTTCGTTGCACTTAATTTCAAGCTCCTCTATAACTTTGGTTCCTTGACTCAAAATTTTATTGGCCAAGCTTCAAACTTAATGTTAGCTTTCTAGGGATTGTGATTTAAAGAGCATAGGTTTTGGAGCTACTATTTCTACGTGAGTGCAATCAGAGCTTTGGCTCGAAAGTCATCAATTATGATTATACCACATTTTTTTCTAATTTTGATACTCTTCAATGAGTGAAGCATCTTATTCGTCATGTTCCATCATTTTGTTGAGTTTTCATCATCTTCTCGAGTATTTTAATCAATACAAATACCAAGAACATTCAAAAAAAATTTTGTGGTTTAGAGTACAATTTTTTCGATTTTTATTGCCTTTCTTGATTTTTTGCATATTTAGTGTAAAAAAAACGAAAATTCTAGGAAAAAAATTCCAACAAAATGAAAGAGACAATTTCAAGCAAAAAAGGAGGCTCATTCAATTTCAAGAAACACTTCTTCAAAAATCTTGAAAGTGGTTCTTAAAAAAAAGAAAAAAAGGGCTTAAATTGATTTCAAGAACCACTTTCTTGAAATTCTTAGTTGTGTTTTTCATTCAATTCTTTCATTCATTCCGTTCTTGAGTCCTTCTCTAGTCTTCATCCTTTTTAAAATTTCTTGTTCTTACGGATTTGAACCTCTCAAGAGCCAAATTTTTTGTTTGATATCAAATTAGTTCCTTAGAGAAGAAGCATCGAGAAGAAAAAGGCAGAAGTTGTGCGATTATTAAAGGGAAGGCCAAATTGAGGGAAACACAAGCATTGAGATAACATGAATCGACAAGATACAATCATTGCAAACCAACTTGCTCTTACAGGAATTATAGAATATCAAACGTTACATCCTTCTCGAGGACTATCTCACAAATATTCATACGGTGAATAAATTGTGTGACCAGCGAGTACATATTCTCGTGGTACTGTATACCTATATATAGTAGCTCTATTAGAGGAACACTTTTCCATATACCCTCACAAACTTGTTTTCGAACATCAATTCAAGTATTTCCGATCCTTCAAATATTTGTGGAACACAATTGAACTCCACATTGTAACATTGTATTCACAATTGATTAAAGACAATTATTCAACCAATGAATAAAACCATAAATGTTGGTTAAATAGCTTTCCTTTCCTACTAAAATCGGTTGCTTTCCTAGACATGTCTCATCATAGTTATTGGATGTAAAAGTAACAACATTGAAATTAAATCTCAAAAAATGATCAAAAGTCATAAGGGTACTTATGAGGTTCGTGTTATTTAGGTTTCTTTGTTATTTCCTTATATATAGCCTCATTCTTTCATTGTAAATTTAGTAATTATTGAGAGATTAAATTAAAGCACCGTTTTCTTCTTGTTCTTCGTTGCACTTAATTTCAAGCTCCTCTATAACTTTGGTTCCTTGACTCAAAATTTTATTGGCCAAGCTTCAAACTTAATGTTAGCTTTCTAGGGATTGTGATTTAAAGAGCATAGGTTTTGGAGCTACTATTTCTACGTGAGTGCAATCAGAGCTTTGGCTCGAAAGTCATCAATTATGATTATACCACATTTTTTTCTAATTTTGATACTCTTCAATGAGTGAAGCATCTTATTCGTCATGTTCCATCATTTTGTTGAGTTTTCATCATCTTCTCGAGTATTTTAATCAATACAAATACCAAGAACATTCAAAAAAAATTTTGTGGTTTAGAGTACAATTTTTTCGATTTTTATTGCCTTTCTTGATTTTTTGCATATTTAGTGTAAAAAAAACGAAAATTCTAGGAAAAAAATTCCAACAAAATGAAAGAGACAATTTCAAGCAAAAAAGGAGGCTCATTCAATTTCAAGAAACACTTCTTCAAAAATCTTGAAAGTGGTTCTTAAAAAAAAGAAAAAAAGGGCTTAAATTGATTTCAAGAACCACTTTCTTGAAATTCTTAGTTGTGTTTTTCATTCAATTCTTTCATTCATTCCGTTCTTGAGTCCTTCTCTAGTCTTCATCCTTTTTAAAATTTCTTGTTCTTACGGATTTGAACCTCTCAAGAGCCAAATTTTTTGTTTGATATCAAATTAGTTCCTTAGAGAAGAAGCATCGAGAAGAAAAAGGCAGAAGTGGTGCGATTATTAAAGGGAAGGCCAAATTGAGGGAAACACAAGCATTGAGATAACATGAATCGACAAGATACAATCATTGCAAACTTACAAAGGGGACAACCTAGAGGAGTTTCGCATGTTAGGAGGCAAGGTAGGTGTGATCAAAAAGTTGAATTTGATGATGAGAATGAATTGGGTAGTGAGAATTAGGATGATCAATTATCAGATATTGAAGTAGGTAGGATGAGAAATAGAGGAGATAAGCCTGAAATTGGGTCCATTGGGCTCTAATCCTACTTGGAAATCAAAGATAGTAACGGAAGTGATGGGGCTGTTTCAAAAGTCTATGATTGAACCATGAAAGGAAAAAGAGGATGTAGCTAGCAACTTCCTTGGAGTAGGAATATCAAGTGTAAAGATGCCTGGGTTTAGGGTACATTGTTTCTCAATGTCCAAACAAAAGGTCAATGATTTTGCGCGATAATGGGGAAGTGGCGAGTGATAGTAATAGTGATGTAATGCCTAGATTGGAGAGTGCAATGATGGTGATGGAGTAGAGTACCCAATGTAGGTAAAACACTTGTTATAGTGCGTGCTCTCGTTACAGAAATCAAAGTGTATGACATGGAGCAGCAAAGGGAGAACATCTTTCATAATAGGTTAACTATCAACAAGAATTTATTGAATAAGGAAACAAATTATAAAGAAACTTGACCCCATAAATGCAAAAAATATGAACCCGTTACAAAATTGTGGAACGCTACAAAGATGAAATCCTTGATAGATCCAAAATTGAATTCAATGAAGAACAAGAAGAAAGCAGGTGCTTTGATTTAATCTCTCAATAATTAATTAATTTACAATGAAAGAGTGAGGCCATACATATATGCAATAACAAAAGAAACCCTAAATAACTCCTAGAACATCAAGAAAACATCAAACAAATAGAGCCCTAAATGAAAAAGGAAAAATTAAACCGCCTTTAGGATTCTAAATTGTGTAACTGTATAATTCTCTCGTGCACACGCTATTCAATTGATTTGGTTGTGTTGAAAATTTTGCCTCTGCGCACGCATGACCTATATTTTACCTACACGTGGAGACCGCTTTTCTGGCTACACTCTAGACGGTTTGGCCCCCATAAAATTTTATTACATTACATTCCATTTTTCTCTCTCCTATTTTTCCATAAAATAATATAACGCGTAAATCAAAAACTTTTCTTTCCTTTCCAACCACTCATTTTTCAAAAAAATTCTATTGCACCCATTTTCATTTCTAGAAAATGGGGTCCAAGCGGGAGCTAGGCTTTGTTTCTTTTAACTTAGCTTTAATTTAAGTGCACTAAGTTTGGTTCTTCTTTTATGCCCATCTTGAAACTGTTTATTGCTCGTTGCAATTGAACTCTTGGCCCACAATATCTTCTTTGCTCACAATTGTCATTGGTCCTCCTTCCACATTCAACAGAGTTGCTAGCCTTCGTCCCATGGTTCTATCAAGTTGTGTTCTAAACCTTTTTTTTAGCAATACTTAACTTTAATGAAACTTTTTAGATTGAATATCAGCCTTGGTATAGGAATTGGAACTGTTTAAATACATGTTAGGAAACCAATAGCTTATTTCAATGAAAAGCTAATCGGGAAAGCTTCGAATATCCTATTGTTAATTATTTTGCTGAATTATAAGGCTTGAATGTCAATTTAGATACCTTCCTTATTTGAAGGTGGAATAAGCTTGATTTAAGGAGTCCCATTAGGAATCAATTTTGTAAAATTCATGGCAACGAATTAGGAATTTTCTAGTTGTCAAATTCATGGACCTTAAATAGTAGCCATTAGCCTGATGAATAAAGGAATTCAGATTTTCAGTCACAATTTTGTGAGAGTAAATTCTCTTTGGTTGTTTTAGAACTCTTGAACTTATCGGAGTTTTTCGCGGCATTCACTTATCAACTTGTCAATATTGCCCTCCATAATTAATTGTGGTTTTTCCACTATACCAAGGTTCTTGCTTCAATATAAGCAATAGGCCGCAGTGCCATTTAAACCTATTTGTTTCCATTTTAACAAGGTTTGTGCTTCAATATAAGCAACAGATTGCGGTGTCATCCAAATCTGTTCGTAGATGATCTTGGAGCCTTTCTTGATTCACCTTGGTCTCTCTCAACTTCTTGGCATGGAACATATCACATCGTCCCAATATATAGGTGACTTATATTGGTTTGGCTGCCATTTAAAAAGGCAATCTTCTTAATATGGCTAAGGAGTTCCATTAGGGATCAATTTTGTAAAATTCATGGCAACGAATTTGGAATTTTCTAGTTGTCAAATTCGTGGACCTCCTTGTATTTAAATAGCGATTTGCTTGGTGAATAAAGGAATTCAGATTTTCAGTCACAATTTTGTAAGAGTAAATTCTCTTTGGTTCTTTTAGAACTTCTGAACTTATAGGAGTTTTTTTGCAGCGTTCACCTATCAACTTATCAATCAATCCCTCGACAATTGATTGTGGTGTTTCCATTATACCAAGGTTCGTGCTTCAATATAAACAACCAGTTGCGGTGTCATCTAAATCTGTTCCTAGATGATCTTGGAGCCTTTCTTGATCCACGTTGCTCCCTGAGAAACTTCTTGGCGTGGATCATATCACGTCGTCTCAATATAAGGGTGTTCTAAATCTTCTTCCATATAATGCTTCATATGGAGGCACGTAAACTGTTGAATGATAATTATTGTTATACAAAAATTCTATTAATGGTAGATATTCCAGTTGCCTTGAATGTCCATCACTCGTTCTCTCATCTTCAAGGATATAGTTCATTCCGATTGACCATTAGTCTAAGGGTGAATATGAGGCACTAAAATTTGCTGTAATCTCCAAAAATTTGAAAGAAATCTTGGCACTCGATCTAAGACTATTGAAATTGGAACTCCATGGAGTCGAACAATTTCGTAAATCTCCGTGAACTGTTCCATTTTATATGTAGTTCGAATTGGGCAAAAATGTGCTGACTTATTAAGTCGGTTATAACCCATACCATCATGGTTATCTGAGGATCGAGGCAATCCTATTACAAAGTCCATAGTGATTTTCTCCCGTTTCCATTCAAAAACAATTAGAGATTGAAGTTCTCCAGCAGGTCATCGATGTTTTGCCTTAATTTGTTGACATGTAAGAGTTTTTTAGTCATGATATATTTTTGTTGATCCCAGGTGTACCGAGTATGGCGTCAAATGTGCTTCACAAAGTATTTGCTATTGTAATTCATCATTTTTGGGAACATATCCTAATCCCAAATTAAAAAATTCCATCCGTTGTTTTCTTAAATTTGGTTGGCTCATTGTTCTTGAATTTGCAGAGAATTATCTTGACTAGAGCATCATTTTGTTGCTTGGATTTAATTTTATCATCATCAGTTCAGCATTCTTTGAGTCTAAAATTTCAAGATTGTAATTTAAAGCTCTTCTTGCAATCAACAATTATCCTTGGGCAGCGTATTCCTCACACCCTCATCCTCCAATGGCAGCATAGATTCGGTGTCTTCTTCATCCTCGGTCTCAACTTCACCACCATCTCACAATTACATAACTCTTTTGTTCGGACATTGTCTCGCTATGTGACCCCTGCCTTGGCATTTAAACACTTAATATCACAATTTCAAGCGTTGGAAGAATTGGGTTTACCTTGATTTCCATGTCTGGCTATTTCTTGCTTTTGCTCCGTCCTGGAATTGACCCTGGCTTGTTTCTCCTCTTTCTTCACAAAATTTGGCTTCCAGGATGAAACCGAGTTAGGGTGTTATTGTGAACCTAGTCATAGTAGCCTCTCGGTCCTCCTCTATGAATACACATGTCATAGCGATTTCCATTTCCTTATAGTAATCCTCCACACTCATTTTAACACTAGTTGATCCCACCAAACAATCGCATAGTCAAAAAACTCAGTAACCGCATGTTTAACCACATTAAGCTCAAAATAATTATGACAATCAAACACTAGTTTCATCTTTTTTCCCACTCAAGGTAAGCTTCAAGATCCTCTTTGCCTTGAAACGATGGAATCTTCATTTTAATACTGCCAAGTCATAATCTTCTCTATTTCTAGCTTCTCTACCCTGACCATCATATCTCCTATTGCTAAGAACAGACGCCTGATCATCTTCTTCACCAAAACTATCCCCACAATACTCATCTCAACTCTCACCTCCCTAGGTTGAATTCTCCCTCTTCTTCACAGATTAGGAGCATTTGTGGCTACGCACTCGTGCACTTTGAACCTGCTCCATCTCTGCTCTCAATAGTCTCCTCATCACATCGATTAAAACTTCCATGAGAAACTTCGGATCAACCTTTCCCGATGCGTCTCCAAAAGTATTTGTGTTCTTGTTGTCTGACATGTTTGCTGCAAACAAAGTTAAAAATAAAAAATAAAAAATAAATTGAACTCACACAGTCCCTTATGTGTTTCACTCAATTCCACTAATATTTTTACAAAAAAAGAAATAAGATTGGCTTTACCCTCTTATGTGCTCACTCCTCTATAGGTTCTGATCAAATTTACCAAACAAGTATCACAGCTTTCACCAACGATTCACCAAGAACTCACAAAGAGAAATTTTGGATGTTAAAGGCTCTAAATAAAGGCTGTGTCAAGAATTTTAGGATTTTAGATTTTGAAACCCGGATTTGTGGAAGCAATAAAGATGAAGAAAAGATGAAAACAAATTTGAAACAGGAATTAGATACTCCATTTTTTATGCAAACCAGCAACTAGAACCAGGCTCTAATACCAAATGATACAATCCATGCCAAGAAGTTGAGAGAGAGCAAGGTGGATCAAGAAAGACTTCAAGATTTGTCTAGGTACAGATTTGGATGAAATCGTGACCCGTTGCTTATATTGAAGGAAGAACCTTGGTATAGGAAACGTCACAATCAAGAACCTTGGTATAATAGAAACACCAAAATAAATTATGGCCCATAATCTGATATGTTGGCAGGTGAATGCCACGGAAAAACTCCATAAGTTCAGAAGTTCTTAAAAAACCCAAGAGAATTCATTCTCACAAAATTTTGATTGAAAATCTGAATTGCTTTATTCATCAAGCTAATAGTTATTTAAATACAGGGAGGTCCACGAATTTGACAACTAGAAAATCTCAAATTCGTTGCCATGAATTTTTAAAATTGTTTCCTGATGGAACTCCTTAAATCATGCTTATTCCACCTTCCAATAAGGAAGGTATCTAAATTTGCACTCAAGCCTTGCAATAATTAACAAGAAATAAGAAAGATATTTTAGCCATGTTAAGAAGATTGCTTCCTAAATGGCAGACAACCAAAATCGTGCAAGTCAACAATTTAGGAACCTTTTCCTTTAATGCGCATAATCTTGAGTTGTCTCCTTGAAGAACTTTATCACTTGATTATTCCAAGGCAATCATGGATATCCATCCGTCTGGAACACTTGGAGCATCTTTCTTGGGCTTCCAAGAATTCACCTCAGTCCAAATGTTTTGAATCAGCCCACTGAGAGTTTCCTTGAGAACCT
Source organism: Olea europaea var. sylvestris (assembly GCF_002742605.1). Taxonomy (NCBI): domain Eukaryota; kingdom Viridiplantae; phylum Streptophyta; class Magnoliopsida; order Lamiales; family Oleaceae; genus Olea; species Olea europaea. Next base: position 40,662 of record NW_019245538.1, read on the forward strand.
TTTAGCTCGAGCTCTTGTAACCCGGCCAATTGGAACTTGAATAGAATCAGAATTCTATTTATTAGACGTGCCCTCATCATACAAATATGCAAATATCAGTTCAGGTCCTTTATAGATTAAAATCATCTTATGGTCCGTTTGATTGTAAGAATGAAATTTGGGTGAAAAGAAAACGAATTTTAGGGAATTGAATTGCCTAGAACTTGTTTTACTGGGAATCATCAATTAAATGTGTTTGATTGGTATAATTTTTCACCTAAAAAATGTTGAAATTTTGTATCTTTTGGTGTTCGTTTAGCTTTATTTTTCATGAAAATTGTCAACTAAAGGGATATAATTTGTTACAATTGTGGATATAATTTGTTTCCATTGCCAAAAAAATTTTAAAAATACTGGAAACACTTTTCCACCAAAACCAAAGAAAAACAATTTTCTTAAAAACAAAGAAAAAGAGTCATGTGGGGGGGGGGGGGGGTGGAAACCAAATTCCGTGGAAATTGTCCATCAAACAAGACAAAATGGGTGGAAAGGAAAAAAGATTATTAATAAGTAAATTAACATGAAAGGGGGTTTACACTTACGATTATGTATGTCAATTGGATTCAGTATAGAATAATGATTTGCTACAAAAGAAGTAGCTAGCAAAATAAAACCTAAGTCATCTACCCAACTTTCTAGGAATAAGAAGTGTTTTAGATGCTTCGGTTCGGAGCACATTGCATCTCAATGCCCAAATAAAAGGATAGTGACCTTGCTCGACAACTTGATAGTGGTGCTATTAGGTTTCCAAGCCAACTTAAAGATAAATAGGCTTTGACACTCTTATTGTAGGGTGGACGTTTTTGGATGATATACAATTGAGAGGATTTTATTCTCCTACTTTGTTCTTAGCGTTTTTAGGAATTCCATGTGCTAACTTTGATTTCTAAAACTTTATAATATTGGTTTCTGGTTCTTTATAGCCACAGGGTCAATAATCTTTCTTTAGGAATACCTTGTTTGAGACGATCCGGGTTTGTACTCCAAGGTACTGTTGGGTGTCGCGATGTTGTTTGTCGAGGTTTGCATCATTTGGTATCAGAGCTTAGTTCCAAAATAGGTTTTCATCTATCCTTTGTTTGTTTCATTGTTTCTTTGATTTTTGTTGCCACCGTTCCTTTATTTCATTTGTTTGACTTTTCCTTGCCTTAAAAGTGTTTTTTTTTATGTCTGTTTGTTATTTAATCTGAAATTACATGCCATAAAAAAAGGGCTGTGGACAAAAAAATAACAGTTAGATATATATTTAAAAAAAAAAAGTTGCGGACCAAAAAAGAAAAGAAAAGAGAAAAAAAAATAGGGTTGTGGATGAAGAGAAAGGTTGTTAAAAATTCGGATTAAGGAAACAAACAGCAATCAACATGACTTAAGTTTGGGAAGTTGACCTATCTTCCTACAATCTTGAATTAATTACTAATTTTCCTTTTTCTAAAGAACTTGCTATTTTCCACCTCCTTTTGTTTCCCAATTTCTGTTCTTTCCTAAATTATTCTTTCTTTGTTTTCAGCACATTTCCTTTTCTTTTGCATTATTACCCCCAAAATAATAATAATAATAATAATAATAATAATAATAATAATAATAATAATAATAATAAAAGTAATAAAAAAATGTGTTCACTTTCTTTTGCTTAAGTTCGCGTGTTCCGGCCTTTCTTTGATCTTATTCCTCGTCCTTATTCCCTGATATCACTCAGTTCCTTAAGAACTTTCGAGGAGAAGCACATTTGAGGGTAAAAGCCAAGAAAGAAATTGTAAAACACAAATGATTGAGTGAACAATTTCTGAGTGTAAACACACGAGGGATACATGACAACACTACCTATGGCCAAAGGAGTTTGTTATTTACACTGACCACAAGTTCTTGAAGCATTTGAGAGGTCTAGTCAATAAGCTAAACAAGAGGCATGCAAGGTGGATGGGATTCATCGAGATATTTTCATATGTCATTCGGTATAAACAAGGTAAAGAAATGTGGTAGCAGATGCTTTATCAAGAATGTATGTATTTCTAACTTCCTTAAATGCTAGATTGCTCGGATTTGAATATGTTAAGGATATGTATGCTACTAATCCGGATTTTTCTAATATATGCGAATCACAATAAAGGGGCTATGGATAGGTTGTTTATGTAGATGGTTATTTATTTCGGGAAAACAAATTGTGTGTTCCTAATGTTCAATGAGAATTATTAGTACTTGAAGCACATAGTGTGGGTTTAGAAGACCTTAGAGATGCTAGGTGAACATTTTGTTGGCCTAAGATGAAAATTGATGTTGATCGGGTTTGTGACAGATGCATCACATATAAAAAGACTAAGTCTAAGGTTTTATACACCCTTACCTGTTTCTATAGAACCATGGGTTGATATATCTCTGGACTTTGTATTGGGTTTACTAGGACTAAGAAAGGAAAATATTATATGTTTGTGTTGGTAGATAGATTTAGTAAGATGACACATTTCATTCCATGTCATAAAATTGATGATGTCACCAATATAGCTTATCTAATCTTTAAGGAAGTAGTGCGCTTACATTGGATTCGTAGGAGCATTGTATCCTATAGGGATGTTAAATTCCTTAGTCACTTTTGGAGGATTTTCTAGAATAAGATAGGCACTAAATTGTTATTTTCTACTACTTGTCCCCTACAAACCGATAGCCAAACTGAGGTTGCTAATAGGATCATGATACAATTGTTATGTACTATAATTAATAAGAACTTGAGGAGTTGGAAAGAGTGCTCACTATTCATTGAATTTACATACAATACGGCCACACATTCTACTACTTATTCACCTTTTGAAATTCTTATGGTTTTAATCCACAAACACCTTTGGATTTAATTCCTTTACCTGTTGATAAAATAGGTAGCTTGGATGGAAAGAAGAAAATCATCTAAGTGAAACCACTCCATGAAAAGGTGAGATTGCAAATTGAGAAGAACAAGCACTATGATTCTCAACCAGACAAAGATAGGAAGAGTGTTATATTTGAACCGGAGTATTGGGTTTGGATACACTTGCGAAAGGAAATATGTCTAGAAGAAAGGAAATCAAAGTTGCAACCATGGAGAGATGTTCCATTTCAAATCTTTGAAAGAATTAATGACAATGCATACAAACTAGATCTTCCTGGTGAGTATAATGTTTCAACTACTTTTAATGTCTCTGATCTTTCTCTCTTTGATGTAATTACAGATTCGAGGTTGAATCCTTCCAAAGAGAGAGGGGATGATGTGTGATTAATGGCACGAAGGCAAGTCCAAGCAAGGCTTTGTTGATCGTTGAAGAAGGGCTTATGACTAGGTCGCAGGGGAAGAGGGTAAAAGAAGCGATGGGACTACTTACTCAAGCCACGGTGGATGAAACATTGATGATGGAGCTCAAATAAACAAGTTTCATGTTAGACTCGGAGAAACGCGATGGACCAACTTAATTCAAACCACAGACAGAGGAGTTGCGAGATTACACCATGCGATCGCATAGTGTGCTGTGGCATGCAATCGTATGCCTATGTGCAGAAAAATGGCGGAAGAATTTGAAATGGCCTATGCAGCTGCATAGGCTAAAACTATGCAGCCACATAGTACAGTTCGATGACATGAATTTGAACTAATTATGTTAAAATTCTATTTTTCTTGGTGTCTTTTCTAATCTTTAGAATTCTGTTACATGTCAACTAGAGTTTTATGAGTCTCCTATAAATAAGACTCATTATTTCATTGTAAAATAATTATTCACACATCAATTTGAGAGATTAATTTTGTGAGAGTATTTTTTTTTCAAGTCTTATCTTCATTGAACTAAATTTCCAGATTTATTTCTTATGACATTCAAACAATTTGGGTGAAATCCTTAAGTCTTGTTATCATGGGGTCAACATATTGTCGGCAATTGTGTTGATTCTTCGGTTCAATACTTTTGGATCAAACTCTAAACTTTGATTTTTTGGTTTTTTAGGTTGAATCAATCTCGTGTGGGTTTTGTAGCTACTTTCACAATGATAAGATGTTTAAGAACTCTAGAACTAGTAGGGTAGTAGTATACCCAAGATAAGATGATTGTAAAATAACTACCAAGTAATTGTTGCCCTAGTAAGGTTTGAGGAAGAAACATGGCCTTCCATGAATATGATGAACCTGAAACACCCAATGCTTGATGTCAACATATTTTCTCAGTTTTGTGAAGTCAATCAAAGAAGGAGAGGACGACGACGACGATAACTAGGATTCAAAAGAAAACCACGACCAACCCTAAGGTTAATTCATTTTTATCATCTCAGTTTCCCTATTTTTCATGAAAACTTATATCGTTTGCTAATGGTTGTATCCCATGAGCTACTATATTATGTTTGGTTGTGAATATTGATTACGTAAGATGTGGTTTATCCTCACCAGAGCTTTTACCAATCATGAATATTTGGTGTACTTTTCCGAGTAAAGAGAAGGTTTTTCAACTTTTTGGTGAATACAAATGCTTCTTTCAATGATGTTTTGTTTGTTATGTTCTGTTGTTACATTTATTGTTTCTTTTTCAATTCATTTTCTTCTACTTTTCTTAGCCACTTGAATATAACTAATTTTTTTTCAAACCAAGTTTGGTTGAGATTGAGTGGCTACTCAATCATGGTCTAGATCTTTATCTTTCACTAGATTCTTCAAACTAAGTTTGGTTAGAATTGAGTGGGCTACTCGATTACGGTCAAGATCTTCAACTTTTACTTGGTTTTTCAAACGAAGTTCATTTAGAATTGAACGGGATATTTGATTTGAGTATCGCCTTACAATTGTTTTTCTCCAACCTAGTTGTTAAAATTGAGCGTGCTACTCGATCACATTCGAGAACTTTGCCTTATACTTTATCTCGATTTAATTTGTTAAATTGAATTGAATATTTGATCAAATTCGAGATATTTGCCTTAGAAAAACTAAATTTTTTTCGCACCCAATTTGTTAAATCGGTCTACAATTGAGTGAGCTAGTCAATTGTGGTTGAGATCTTTGCCTTATACTTGGTTTTTTAAAACCAAGAGAGTCAAAATTTGAATGAACCATTCGATCGTGATCAATATCTTCTCATTGTACTTGATTTTTGAAACCAAATTTCATTAAAATTTAGTAGGTTACTCTGTATTGTCAAGATCTTTGCCTTTTACTTTATTGAGGCCCACCTTATAGGTTATTAAATTTATGGGTGGTTGGAATCAGGAGTATACATGGTCATCCTAGTGATTCCTTGGTCCATCCTTAGCACTCTAGTATGTCCTTTCTCCATCTAAAATTATTACACAAAATTTTTTCTAGCAATCGAGATTAGAGGATGTAACTTGGTCATCCAAGTTGGTCACTAGTCCTTCTATAGCATCCTCATCATCTGCACCCGAACTCTTTATTTTTTAGTCTTATTTATTACTTCAAGACGATAAAAGATCCCTAGGCCAAGAAAAAAACCTGGAGTAATAAAGAAAACCAAATGAGAAAGTAAAGAAAAATGTCACTAATAATATGCATTGAGGTGGTTCATGTTCCATGGTCGTCCTAGTATTTTTCTTGATCAGTCCTTCAAATTGTATGTTCTTCTAACTTCCCTAGTGATACAAGTAACAAGGATTCCCTTTTTGTGCCAACTTTTTTCTGTGAATGACTTGTAGCTACTACATCCCTAAAGACCAAGTAACCTTCTTTAAACTTTCTCAATCAAACTTTCTATTGAATAGGCTGTCATATGCACAAACACCTCTTACTAGAAATCCACCCTGAGAACGTCAAATTCAAACTTGTGAAGGTCAGAGTCAGCGTTCTGAATACTTATCTCTAAAGTTAGTTTTATTACCGCATGGCATCATTGCCTCTAGCCCAATGTCTATTTTGAAGAAGATCTCATCGCCCCATTATTTTCCTCAATACCATATGTCCTTTCTCTGCATTCTTGTATTTTAGATATGGCACGATGACATCTTTTTTGTGCAGCTACCCATATACCAAAATGAAGCACACTACTTGCGTGCAAAGCATCAATCTTCAATTTCACGGTTGTTTACCATCTTCTAAGTATCCATTCACTTTGGTTTATGCTTGATGCCTTTAACCTTTATTATGACCATGTAACTAGGATTAAGTAAGTCTATGTAGAAGCTATTCGAGTTAGATTCTAGTGTTGATTGAGCCAATTTGATAGAAAGTCTGCCCTGGTGTTGTCTCTGTGAGTGACTTTTAGAATTTCAAACTGCTCAAATTTTTGCTGCATTTCAATAACTTTCATTAGATGGTAGATATCATGTCTTCTTTTACCTTGAATTCTAATAAAACTTGATGCACTACTAACTGAGAATTAGTGTACATTTTGGATTACTCTTACTCCTAATAGAGAGACCTACTCTTAAGACAATTATCATGACTTCATATTTTCCCTTGTTATTGGTTACGAAAAACTCTAATCTAAAATGAGTACTCTAGTTCTTCCTCTTTTGGACATTTCAAAATGACCCCATTCCTTCCCTATTCAAAGACCCGTCAAAAAAAATTACCAAGTTGGTCGCCTTATTTCTTCATCCTTTGGTGATAAATTTACTATGAAGTTGGCTTGCTCTTGAGCTTTAGCGATAACCATGTCTCGTATTCGATATCATACTCACCCAACTCTATTGCCATTTTCACTAGCCATCTAGTATTTTCTAGTCTATGCAGGATATGCCTGAGCGGATTATGAAAACTATGGGACGAAGACTAGCAAGGATCTGTTGATTGTGGAAGAAGGACCAATGATGAGTCGTGAGCTAAGATGATCAAGGAAGTCATGTAATTACTTGTCCAAACTATGAGGGCCAAGAGTTCGAGTGCAAAGAGCAAAACATAAAGTTTCCAGATGGGCATAAAGAAGATCCAAAAAACCGAAGCAAGGAGTATAGCTAAAAAGTGTCATACAATCCCAAGAAAAATAGGCCATGCGGGCATGAAAGCAAAATATGAACCCGTAGCAAATCAATTGAACGGCGCATGCGTGTACAAGATCGCATTCAAAAAATTGAAGGCAGTTTAATTTTTCCTTTTTCATTTACTTGATATTTTCTTGATATTTTACGAGTTATTTAGGGTTTCATTGTTATTGCCTACATATGTGGCATGATTCTTTCATTGTAAATTAATTCATTATTAAGAGATTAAGTCAAAGCAAGGTTGTTTTCTTGTTCATCATTGAACTCAGTTTCGAACTTATCAAGAATTTCATCTTTGTCGCATTCAACAATTTCATAGCAAGGTTCATAATTTTTGTTATTAAGGGTTCTTTTATAACTTTGGTTCGTTGGTTCAATAAATTATTGGGTCTAACTTCAAACTGGGATTAGCTTTTTTGAAGTTGTGATTCTATTTTTGTATGGATTTCCGAGCTACTATTACTGCATGGGTTCACGTCAGTTGATATCAGAGTTTTGGATCTAAAATCAAGGTTATATCTTTATCTTTCTGCACCTTTTTTTTTTTCCTAATTTCCATCTTCTTCGTTGGCTCTACATCTTGCCCTTTGAGCCCCCGTTTGACCCCCATTACCTGAAAATAAAAATGGGAAAAATAGTATATTTTTAGAAAAATGAGTGGTTGAAAAAGAAGGAAAAGTTTTCGATTTACGTGTAATATTATTTTATGAAAGATTGTGTGGTTGAAAATAGGAGAGAGAAAAATGGAATGTAATTTAATTGAATTTAATGGGGATCAAACAGGGGCTAAGTCTCCATCATTTTCTTGAGTCTTTGTCATATTCTTAAGTATTTTACATCAACACAAATACCAAAAATATTAAAGAATTATTTTGTGTAATTAAATTTAGTGTACCAGTACAATATTTTTCATTTTTGCTGCCTTCATTGATTTTCCATATATTTAGTGTCAAGCAAAAAAATTCCTTAGAGGAAAAAGGCGAGAGTTGTGAGATTATTAGAAGCCAAATTGAGTGAAACATTATTGAGATCACATTGAGGCATGTAGATTATAATTATTAGGCTATCTGATAAAGAAGGATGATTATCTAGAGAGGGAAACAATCAAGCATTCATGATGAAAAGCATGCAACGACAATTCGTGTAGATGAATGCAGTATTTGGAGATATTAGAGATAGGATGGATCGACAGGATACGATGATTGAAAAGTTACAAAGGGGTCAACCTTGAGGTGTTCCTAATATTAAGAGGCAAGATAGATGTGATCCTACCACTCTTCCATCACATGTTCTTCCTGCAAAATCTTATCAACAACTTCTGGATCAACATATATAATGAATCCAAAGCCAGGTGGTCTTATAGAGTTCCTATCCAACATTGTCAATAAATTTGTAATGATGTAAATCCATGAAGCAATAGTAGTTCCGAAACCACAGAAGATTGAATCACAACCTAAGAAACCTAAAATCCCGATTTGAAACTTGACCCAATAATTTATTGAATCAATGAACCAAAGTTACAAAAGACATTTCGAAACCAATTTAAATAAAATTTCATGCGGGTTTTTTTGTTGGTGCGTTTCCGATCAAATTTGACAAGAATTTCGGACGACTTTGGTTAATTGGCACATTTCGAATCAAATTTGACTAAATTTCAAACTGATTTTTTTGTTGGCGTATTTCTATTCAAATTTGACTAGAATTTCACATGAGTTTTCTTCATTGAAGTGTTTCCAATCAAATTTGACTAAAATTTCACTTGGGTTCGTTCATGGGTTTGTATCAAATCAAATTGGACTAAAATTTTATCTGAATTTGTTCATTGGCACGTTTCCTATCAAATTTGATTAAAATTTCACATGGATTTGGTTTATTGATGCGATTCCAATCGAATTTGATAAACAAATTTGACTAAAATTTCCCCATGATTTTGTTCGTTAGTGCGTTTCCAATTGAATTTGACTAAAATTTCATCTGGATTTTGTTCCTTGAAGCGTTTTCAATCAAATTTGACTATTATTTCACACGACTTTGGTTCGTTGGCAAATTTCGAATCAAATTTGACTGAATTTGAAGCGGATTTTTTCTCTGGTGCGTTTCCATTCAAATTTGACTAAAATTTCACTGGAATTTTGTTATTTGGAGTGCTTCTAATCAAATTTGACTAAAATTTCATCAAAATTTTGTTCATTAGTGTGTTTCCAATTGAATTTGACTAAAAATTCATCTGGATTATATTCATTGGCACGTTTCCAATCAAATTTGACGAGAATTTCACATGACTATGGTTCATTGACACATTTCGAATCAAATTTGACTAAATTTGAAGCGGATTTTCTCATTGGAGCGTTTCCATTCAAATTTGACTAAAATTTCATCGGGATTTTGTTAATTGGCATGTTTCTAATCTAATTTGACTAAAATTTCACCAGAATTTTGTTTGATAGTTCGTTTTCAATTGAATTTGACTAAAATTTCATCTGAATTTTGTTCATTGGCGCGTTTCCAATCAAATTTGACTAGAATTTCACACGGCTTTAGTTCATTGGTTGATTTTGAATCAAATTTCACAAAACTTCAAGCGAATTTTTTCATTGGTGCATTTCCATTTAAATTTGACTAAAATTTCACCGGTATTTTATTAATTGAGGTGTTTCTAATCAAATTTGATCAAAATTTCACCAAAATCATGTTTGTTAGTGCATTTCAAATCGAATTAGACTAGAATTTCACACAACTTTGGTTCATTTACAGATTTCCAATTAAATTTGGCTAAATTTCAAGCGAATTTTTTCATTAGCGTGCTTCCATTCAAATTTAACTAAAATTTCATCGAAATTCTATTAATTGGTGTGTTTCTAATCAAATTTGACTAAAATTTCACAAGGACTTTGTTCATTAGTGCATTTCCAATAGAATTTGGCTAAAATTTCATATGGATTTTGTTCATTGATGCATTTCCGATCAAATTTGACTAGAATTTCACACGACTTTGGTTCACTGGCATATTCTGAATCAAATTTGACCAAATTTCAAGCGACTTTTTTCGTTGGTGCATTTCCATCCAAATTTGACTAAAATTTCGACGGAATTTTGTTAATTGACGTGTTTCTCATCAAAGTTGTCTAAAAATTCATCAGGATTTTGTTCATTAGTGCGTTTCCAATCGAATTTGACTAAAATTTCATATGAATTTTGTTCATTAGCACGTTTTCAATCAAATTTGACTTGAATTTCACATAACTTTGGTTCATCGGCACATTTCGAATTAAATTTGACTAAACTTTCAAGCTGATTTTTTCGTTAGCGCGTGTTTCCGTTCAAATTTGACTAAAATTTTACATGAGTTTTGGTCATTGGAGCGCTTCCAATCAAAGTTGACTAAAAATTCACCAGGGTTTCATTCATTGGCATGTATCATATAAAATTTGACTAAAATTTCTTCTGAATTTTGTTCATTAGCGCGTTTTCAATCAGATTTGACTAAAATTTCACCTAAGTTTGTTTCATTGGCGCCTTTACATTCCAATTTAACTAAAATTTCACATGACTTTAGTTCATTGGCACATTTCGAATCAAATTTGACTACAATTTCATGCGGGTTTTTTCTTTAGCACTTTTCCAATCAAATTTGACTAAAATTTCACAAGGGTTTGGTTCATTTTTCAATCAAATTTGACTAAAATTTTATCGGAACGTAGTTCATTGGCGATTTTTTAATCAAATTTCACTAAAATTTCATCAGGAATTTCGTTCGTTAGTGCGTTTCAAATCAAACTCGACTAAAATTTCATCTGCATTTTATTTATTGGCGCATTTTCAATCAAATTTGACTAAAATTTTAATCAAATTTGACTAAAATTTCACCTGAATTTCATTCATTGGCACGTTAGAAATCAAATTTGACGAAAATTTCACCGGAGTTTGGCACATTGGTGCGTTTCCAACCAAATTTGACTAAAATTTCGTGTGACTTTGGTTCATTGGCGCATTTCGAATCAAATTTAAATAAAATTTCAAGCGAATTTTTTCGTTAGCGCGTTTCCAATCAAATTCGACTAAAATTTTTCATGATTTTTGTTCATTGGCACGTTTTCAATCAAATTTGACTAAAATTTCAAATGGGTTTCGTTCATTGTCGTGTTTCAAATCAAATTTGATTAAAATTTCTCCAGAATTTTGTTCATTAGTACGTTTTCAATCGAATTTGACTAAAATTTCGTCTACATTTTGTTCACTGGCACATTTCCAATCAAATTTGTCTGAAATTTCACCTGAGTTTGGTTCATTGGCCTATTTCCAATTAAATTTCAAAAATTTCACATGACTTTGGTTCAATGGCACATTTCGAATTAAATTTGACTAGAATTTCACTTAAGTTTGATTCATTGGCCAATTTCCAATTAAATTTGACAAAAATTTCACATGACTTTGGTTCAATGGCACATTTCGAATCAAATTTGACTAAACTTTCAAGCAGATTTTTTGGTTGGTGTGTTTCCATTCAAATATGACTAAAATTTGACATGAGATTTGTTCATTAGAGCTTTTCTAATCTAATTTGACTAAAATTTAACCTAGGTTCGTTCATGGACTTGTATCAAATCAAATTTCACTAAAATTTAATTTGAATTTGTTCGTTGGCGTGTTTTCCATCAAATTTGACTAAAATTTCACATAGGTTTGGTTCATTGGCGCGGTTCCAATCAAATTTAACTAAAATTTCACCTAAATTTTGTTAATTGACTTGTTTCTAATCAAATTTGACTAAAATTTTATAATGATTTTGTTTTTTAGTGCATTTCCAATCAAATTTGACTAGAATTTCACAAGACTTTGGTTTATTGGCACATTTAGAATCAAGTTTGACTAAACTTTCAAGTGGATTTTTTCGTTGGCGCGTTTCCATTCAAATTTGACTAAAATTTCACATGAGTTTTGGTCATTGGGCATTTCCAATCAAAGTTGAATAAAATTTCACTAGGGTTTCATTCATTGGTGTGTGTCAAATAAAATTTGACTAAAGTTTTATTTGAATTTTTTTTTAATTGGATTTGACTAAAATTTCACCTAAATTTGGTTCATTGGCGCATTTACATTCCAATTTGACTAAAATTTCCCATGCTTTGGTTCATTGGCACGTTTCGAATCAAATTTGACTACAATTTCATGCTGGTTTTTTTTGTTGGCAAGTTTTCAAACAAATTTGATTAAAATTTCACAAGGGCTTGGTTCATTGGCGCGTTTCTAATCGAATTTGACTAAAATTTCACTAGAATTTAGTTCATTGGCGAGTTTCTAATCACATTTGACTAAAATTTCATCTTAATTTTTTTTTGTTAGTGCGTTTCCAATCAAATTTAACTAAAATTTCATCTGAATTAAATCATTGGCATGTTTCCAATCGAATTTCACTAAAATTTCACACGGCTTTGGTTTATTGGCACAATTCGAATCAAATGTGACTAAATTTCAAGTGAATTTTTTTGTTAGCACGTTTCCATTCAAATTTGACTAAAATTTTACTGAAATTTTGTTAATTGGCGTGTTTCTAATCAAATTTGACTAAAATTTCACTAGGATTTTGTTCGTTAGTGCATTTCCTATCGAATTTAACTAAAATTTCATCTGAATTTTGTTCATTGGCGCGTTTCCAATCAAATTTGACTAGAATTTCACACGGCTTTATTTCATTAGCACATTTCGAGTCAAATTTGACTAAACTTTCAAGCAGATTTTTACGTTGGCGTGTTTCCATTCAAATTTGACTAAAATTTCACATATGTTTTGTTCATTGGAGCGTTTCCAATCAATGTTTACTAAAATTTCACTAGGATTTCATATATTGGCGTGTATCAAATCAAATTTGACTAAAATTTAATTTGGATTTTGTTAAATGTGGTGTTTTCAATTTGGTTTGATTAAAATTTCACCTAAATTTGGTTCGTTGGCGCGTTTACACTCCAATTTGACAAAAAATTCACATGACTTTAGTTTATTGGCACATTTCAAATCAAAATTGACTACAATTTCATGGGAATTTTTTCGTTGGCACATTTCCAATCAAATTTAACTAAAATTTCACAAGAGTTTGGATCATTGGCACGTTTCCAATCAATTTTGACTAAAATTTCGTTGGAATTTTGTTCATTGTCGCCCTTCAAATCAAATACGACTACAATCTCATCTGAGTTTCGTGAAATGACGCATTTCCAATCAAATTTGACTAAAATTTCTTCTGGATTTTGTTCATTGTTGCGTTTTCAATCAAATTTGACCAAAACTTCACACGGGTTTAGTTCATTGCCGCATTTGCAATCAACTTTGACTAAAATTTCAATTGAGTTTGACTCATTGGCGTGTTTCCAATCAAATTAGACTAAAATTTCACCTGGATTTTGTTAATTGGCGTGTTTCCAATCAAATTTGACTAAAATTTCACTTGAGTTTGGTTCATTGGCACTTTTCCAATCAAATTTGACAAAAATTTCGTC
>NW_019245538.1:56583-58911 GCF_002742605.1 Olea europaea var. sylvestris
GACTAAAATTTCACATGGGTTTGGTTCATTGGCATGTTTTCAATCAAATTTGATTAAAATTTCACTGGGATTTAGTTTACTGGTGTGTTTCTAATCAAATTTAACTAAAATTTCCCCTGGATTTCATTCATTTGCGCGTTTCCAATCAAATTTGATAAAAATTTCACCTGAGTTTGGTTCATTGGCGCATTTTCAATCAAATTTAACTAAAATTTCACGTGACTTTGGTTCATTGGCAGATTTCAAATCAAATATAAATAAAATTTCTAGCTGATTTTTTCGTTGGGGGGTTTCCAATCAAATTTGGCTAAAATTTCGTATAAGTTTTGTTCATTCGCGTGTTTTCAATCAAACCTGTCTAAAATTTCACATGGATTGCATTCATTGGTGTGTTTCTAATCAAATTTGACTAAAAGTTCACCTGGGTTTTGTTCTTTGGCCTATTTCTAATTAAATATGACTAAAATTTCATCAGGGCTTTGTTCATTGACACATTTTCAATCAAATTTGACTAAAATTTCGTATAAGTTTTGTTCATTCGCGTGTTTTCAATCAAACCTGTCTAAAATTTCACATGGATTGCATTCATTGGTGTGTTTCTAATCAAATTTGATGAAAATTTTACAGGATTTTGTTCGTTAGTGTGTTTTCAATCGAATTTAACTAAAATTTCTTCTAAATTTTGTTCGTTAGTGCGTTTCCAATCAAATATGACTAGAATTTCACACGACTTTGGTTTATTGGCTTTCGAATCAAATTTGACTAAATTTCAAGCGAATTTTTTCGTTGGAGTGTTTTCATTCAAATTTGACTAATGATTTTTTTAATTGACGTGTTTCTAATCAAATTTGACTAAAATTTCACCAAGATTTTGTTCGTTAGTGCGTTTCCAATCGAATTTGACTACAATTTCACATGGGTTTGGTTCATTGACATGTTTCGAATTAAATTTGATTAGAATTTCACCGGGATTTAATTCATCGCATGAATCAAATTTGAGTAAAATTTCACCTGAATTTTACTCATTGGTGCGTTTCCAATCGAATTTAACAAAAATTTCACTTGAGTTTCGTTCATTGGCGCGTTTCCAATCAAATTTGAATAAAATTTCCGTTGACTTTGGTTCATTAGCACATTTCAAAGTAAATTTAAATAAAATTCAAGCGGTTCCTTTTGTTGGTGCATTTTCAATCAAATTTGACTAAAAATTCACATGAGTTTTGTTCATTGAAAAGTTTTCAATCAAATTGGACTAAAATTTCACTTGGATTTCATTCATTGCCGTGTTTCTAATCAAATTTGATCGAAATTTCACCAGAGTTTTGTTTGTTAGTGTGTTTCCAATTGAATTTGACTAAAATTTCGTCAAAATTTTGTTCATTAGCGCATTTCCAATTAAATTTGAATAGAATTTCACACGACTTTGGTTTATTGGCATATTTCGAATCAAATTTGACTAAATTTCAAGCGAATTTTTTCGTTGGAGCGTTTTCATTCAAATTTGACTAATAATTATTTTAATTGGCGTGTTTCTAATCAAATTTGACTAAAATTTTCACCAAAATTTTGTTTGTTAGTGAGTTTCCAATCGAATTTGACTAAAATTTCATCTGAATTTTGTTCATTTGCGCGTTTCCAATCAAATTTGACTAGAATTTAACATGACTTCGGTTTATTGGCATATTCGAGTCGAATTTGTGAAAATTTCAAGCTGATTTCTTCGTTGGTGTGTTTCCATTCAAATTTGACCAAAATTTCATCGGAGTTTTGTTAATTGGCCTGTTTCTAATCAAATTTGATTAAAATTTCACCAGGATTTTGTTCCTTAGTGCGTTTCCAATCGAATTTGACTGGAATTTCGTCTAAATTTTGATCATTGGCGCATTTTTTCAATCAAATTTGACTAGAATTTTTACACGAATTTAGTTCATTGGCACATTTCGAATGAAATTCGGATAAACTTTCAAGAGAATTTTTTCGTTGGCGCGTTTTCATTCAAATTTGAGTAAAATTTCACATGATTTTTGATCACTGGAGCGTTTCCAATCAAAGTTGTCTAAAATTTCACCATGGTTTCATTCATTGGCGTGTATCAAATCAAATTTGACTAAAATTTTGACTGGATTTTGTTCACTGGTGCGTTTTCAAGCAGATTTGATTAAAATTTAATCTAAGTTTGGTTCATTGGAATGTTTACATTCAAATTTGACAAAATTTCGCATGATTTTGGTTCATTGGCACATTTCGAATCAAATTTGACTACAATTTCATACGAGTTTTTTCGTTGGCACGTTTTCAATCAAATTTGACTAAAATTTTGCAAGGGTT
>NW_019245538.1:59907-61761 GCF_002742605.1 Olea europaea var. sylvestris
TTCATTGGCACGTTTCTAATCAAATTTGACTAAAATTTCCTGTGACTTTGGATCATTGGCACATTTCGAATCAAATTTAAATAAAAATTCAAGCGGATTTTTTTGTTGACGTGTCTCCAATCAAATTTGACTAAAATTTTACTCGAGTTTTTCTCATTTGCGCGTTTTCAATCAAATCTGACTAAAATTTCACCTAGATTTTGTTCATTGGAATGTTTCTAATCAAATTTGACTAAAATTTCACCAGAATTTTGTTCTTTCGTGCGTTTCAAATCAAATTTGACTAAAATTTCATCTGAATTTTGTTCATTGACACATTTCCAATCATATTTGTGTAGAATTTCACACAACTTTGGTTCAATGGTACATTTCGAATCAAATTTAACTAAACTTTCAAGCAGATTTTTTCATTGGCACGTTTCCATTCAAATTTAACTAAAATTTTCACGAGTTTTGTTCATTGGAGTGTTTCCAATCAAATTTGACTAAAATTTTACCTGGGTTTCGTTCATGGGCTAGTATCAAATCAAATTTGACTAAAATTTCATGATGATTTTTTCTTTCACGCACTTCAAATCGAATTTGACTAAAATTTTACCTGGATTTCATTCATTGACGTGTATCAAATAAAATTTGACTAAAATCTCATCTGTATTTTATTCGTTGGAGAGTCTCCAATCAAATTTTAGAAATTTGTTCGTTAGTGCATTTAACATCAAATTTGATTATGATTTCATCTGGATCTTGTTCATTGGCGCTTTTTCAGTAAAATTTGACCAAAATTTTTACTGAGCTCAGTTCATTGGCCCATTTTCAATCAAATTTGACTAGACTTTCACATGACTTTGGTTCATCGGCACATTTCGAACCAAATTTGACTAAATTTTCAAGCAAAATTTTTTCACGTTTCCATTCAAAATTAACTAAATTTTCGCATGAGTTTTGTTCATTGAAGCGTTTCCAATCAAATATGACTAAAATTTCACTTAGGTTCGTTCATGGACTTGTATCAAATCAAATTTAACTAAAATTTCGTCTGAATTTTGTTCGTTGGCTCGTTTTTCTTCAAATTCGGCTAAAATTTTACAAGGATTTGGTATATTGGTGCTATTCTAATCAAATTTAACTAAAATTTAACTGGGATTTTGTTCAATAAGCGTGTTTCTAATCAAATTTGACTAAAATTTCTCCAGAATTTTGATCGTTAGTGCATTTCCAATCAAATTTGACTAAAATTTCATTCGAATTTTGTTCATTGGCAAGTTGCCAGTCAAATTTGACTAGAATTTCACACGATTTTGGTTCATTGGCACATTTCGATTCAAATTTGACCAAATTTCAAGCAGATATTTTTGTTGGCGCGTCTCCACTCAAATTTGACTAAAATTTCATTGGAATTTTGGTAATTGGCATGTTTCTAATCAAATTTAACTAAAATTTCAAAAGAATTTTGTTCATTAGTGCATTTGCTATCGAATTTGACTAAAATTTCAACTGAATTTTGTTAATTGACACATTTACAATCAAATTTGACTAAACTTTTAAGCAGTTTTTTTGTTGGGGCGTTTCCATTCAAATTTGACTAAAATTCCACATGAGTTTTGTTCATTGAAGCGTTTCCAATTAAATTTGACTACAATTTCACCTGGGTTCGTTCATGGGCTTGTATCAAGTCAAATTTCACTAAAATTTCATCTAAATTTTGGTGCGTTTCCCATCAAGTTTGGCTAAAATTTCACATGAACTTGGTTCATTGGCTCGATTCCAATCAAATTTGACTGGAATTTTGCACGACTTTGGTTATTGGCACATTTCGAATCAAATTTGACTAAACTTTCAAGCGAATTTTTTCGT
>NW_019245538.1:63455-79112 GCF_002742605.1 Olea europaea var. sylvestris
TTTTTTCATTGGCGTGTTTCCATTCAAATTTGACTAAAATTTCACATGAATTTTGTTCATTTCAGTGTTTTCAATCAAAGTTGACTAAAATTTTACCAGAGTTTCATTCATTGGCGTTATCAAGTCAAATTTGACTAAAATTTCATCTGAATTTTGTTCATTGCCACGCTTTCAATCAGATTTGACTAAAATTTCACCTAAGTTTTGTTGATTGGTGCATTTACATTCAAATTTGACAAAAATTTCACATGATTTTGTTCACGGGCACTTTTTGAATCAAATTTGACTACAATTTCATGCGAGTTTTTTTGTTGGCACCTTTCCAATCAAATTTATCTAAAATTTTACAAGGGTTTGGTTCATTGGTTTATTTCCAATCAAATTTGATTAAAAATTCATCGGGATTTAGTTTATTGGCGAGCTTCTAAGCAAATTTGATTAAAATTTCACCAGAATTTTTTTCGTTAGTGCATTTCAAATTAAACTCAACTAAAATTTCATCTGCATTTTGTTTATTAGTGCATTTTTAATCAAATTTGACTAAAATTTCACAAGGGTTTGGTTCATTGGCATTTTTCAATCAAATTTGATTAAAATTTCACTGGGATTTAGTGCATTGGCGCATTTTTAATCAAATTTGACTAAAATTTCACAAGGGTTTGGTTCATTGGCATTTTTCAATCAAATTTGATTAAAATTTCACTGGGATTTAGTGCATTGGCGCATTTTTAATCAAATTTGACTAAAATTTCACAAGGGTTTGGTTCATTGGCGTTTTTCAATCAAATTTGATTAAAATTTCACTGGGATTTAGTGTATTGGCGCGTTTCTAATCAAATTTGACTAAAATTTCACAAGGATTTTGTTCGTTAGAGCATTTCCAATCAAATTTGACTAAAATTTTAAGTAGGATTTTATAGTTTTCCCTTTATATAGGGGTCGTTCATTTCATTGTAAAACAACACATTATTATTGAGCAACTAAATCAAAGCAAGGTTGATTTCTTCTTTGATATGATCCAATCCAAGAAATTGAGAAAGAAAGGTGGATCAAGAAAGACTCCAAGATCGTCTAGGAACAGATTTAGCCCCTGTTTGGCCCCCATTTTTGGTAATGAAAATGGGGGGAATAGTGTTTTGTTGAAAAAATGAGTGGTTGAAAAAGAAGGAAAAATTTTCGATTTACGTGTAATATTATTTTATGGAAGATTGTGTGGTTGAAAATATGAGAGAAAAATAGAATGTAATGGAATGTAATTTAATGGAGATCAAACAGGGGCTTAAATGACACACAACCCTTTGCTTATATTGAAGCAAGGACCTTTGTATGATGGAAATGTCACAATCAATTCATTAATATCTATTGATCCCTAATGGATTTTCTTAATCACGCTTATTCCACAATCAAATACGGAAAGTATCTAAATTTACATGCAAGCCTTACAACTCAGCAAAATAATTAATTATTAATAAGAAAGACAATCTAGCTATATCAAGAAGATTTTTTTTTTTTTTAATTGCAACCAACCAAAAAGACACCAATTTAGGAAACTAAACTTTAATTCACACAATCTCGAGATGTTCTCCTTGAGGAACTTTATTTCTAGATTATTCCAAAGCTTGTATCATGGAAATCCATCCTCGTGGAACATGTGGAGCTTCTTCCTTGGGCCTCCAAGAACTCACCTCAGTTCAAATGTCCATCAGCCATCGAGAGTTTTCTTGAACCTTTTAGCTTAAGCTCTTGTAACCGGGCCAATTGGAACTTGAAAAGAATCTGCATTTCGTTTGTTAGCTGTGCCCTCATCATTCTTTTTCTTCATTAAACTCAATATCTAATTTATCAACGATTAATACCTTTCAGCATTCAAAACAAATTCATAGTAAGGTTCATAGTTTTCTAATTGGGTCAAGTTTTTCCATAACTTTGGTTCCTTGATTCAATAAATTATTAAGTCAAACTTCAAACTAGAATTTAGCTTTCTTGGGTTGTGATTCAATATTGTGTGGATTTCAAAACTACTATTGCAATGTGGTTCACATCAGACCAATGATGAGATCACAAGCAAAGAAGATTAAGGAAGTCATTCAGTTACTTGTCCAACATACCCGCCAAGAGTTTGAGTGTAACGAGCAATACACAAAATTTCAATATGGACATAAAAGAAGAACAAACGTTAGTGTACTTAATTCAAGTTAAATTAGAAGAAGTGAAGCTTGGAATGTAGCGAGAAAGCGTAGCGCAAGCAGGCAAAATAGGTCGAGCGTGTATGGGTGCAAAATTTCAACTCGTAGCCAAATCAACTAAACGGCAAACGTACGAGAGATAGTGTGTGAGTGTTTGAATTATACTATACTATTTGTTTTATATAAATTCCTGAAATTCTTGGTTGTGTTTTCATTCAATTCCTTCATTCCTTCCTTTTGTGGGACCTTTTTCTCAAACCTTTTCCTTCCTCAATATCTTGTTCTTCAGGTTTGAACCTCACAAGGGTTAAAATTTTTAGTTGAGTCTATTAGTTACTTAGAGAACCTGAAACAAAATATTGAGAGAAAAAAGGCCAGAGTGGTGAAATTATGTGAAACACGAGAGGCATATAAATTCTAGTTATTAGGGTGTCTAATAAAGAAGAATCATTATCTAGAGAGGGAAATAACTTATTCATGATAAAAAACCATGCAACAACAATTCTTGTAGATGAATGTAGTATTTAGAGAAATTGGAGATAGAATTGATTGACAGGATACGATGAATTCAAACTTACAAAGGGGACAACCTAGAGGAGTTCCTAATGTTGTGAGGCAAGGTAGGTGTGATCCTAAAGTTGAATTCGATGATGTGAATGAATTGGGTAGCTAGAATGAAGATGTTCAATCATCGGAGACCGAAGTTGTTAGGATGAGAATTAGAGGGGATAGGCTTGAAAAGGGGGCAAAAAGGAGATTCTAGAGACTTTGGCGGAGATAGGGTTGATTGGAATTTGGGTAGCATTAAGATGAAAATTCCATCATTCCAATGTAAAAACGATCAGAAGGCCACAATGGCTATTGAATAGTTTGAATGGGGGAGATAACCAATGTAGTGGAATTACAACATTATGTAGAATTGGATGACTTGTTACATGTGGCTGTGAAGGTGGAGAGGCAATTAAAAGGACTAGCTAGATATTGCTCAGGCTCTAATCCTTCTTCGAAACCAAAGTGGGACATTAATAGAAATAATCGGGCTCTTTCAAAGGTTACCAAGAGGAAAAGAGGAAGTAGCTAGCAAAATAAAACCCAAGGCGGATTCTCGACCTTCTAGGAATTGGGATATTAAGTGTTTTAGATGCTTAGGTTAATGGCACATTGATTTTCAATGCCTAACACAAAAGGGATTTGATCTTACTTAATAATGAAAAGTGGTAAGTGACAGTGATAGTGATGAGATGCCAAAATTGGAGGGTGCTAGTGATGTTGATGGAGTAGAGTACCCAATGATAGGTAGAACACTTGTAAGAGGTCTGCTCTCAGCATACAAATCAATGTGGATGACATGGAGCAACAAAGGGAAAACATCTTTCATACAAGATGCCATGTCAACAAGAAGGTATGTAGTATGATTACTGATGGGGGAGTTGTACCAATGTTGCTAGTACTATATAGGTTACAGTGGCTGAATGCATATGGAGATGCTAAGCAAGTCTTGGTGAGCCATACTATTGGGAAGTATAGTGATAGATAAATGATGTATGATGTGTGTCCTATGTATGCTGGGCATATTTTGTTGGAATGTCATGGCAGTATGATAGGAAAGTGATACATGACAGATACAAAAAATAGGTACGGCTTTGTCAAAGATGGGAAATTTGTTACTCTTGTTCCACTCTAGTTCCTTGAAGACATGCTTAGTGGGTTATCACCCATTGGAGGCATTTAGCATCAAATTGATTTTATACATGCAGTATTTCAAATCGACGAGCTTATAGAAGTAATCTTGGAGCAGTTTATCATCAAAGCCAAGTGGAGGAAAGCGTGAGTCCATGAGCCGTACCAGTACTACTTTTAGCACTTGTTCGAGCTGTGCAGATATGGTAGCACTAAGGCTAAGGAGTTTGTAATCCACACTGATCATGAGTCATTGAAACATCTAAAAGGCCAACTTAATTAAACAAGGGTCATGAAAGGTGGATGGAGTTTATGGAGACCTTTCCCTCTATCATTCGGTACAAACAAAGTAAAGAGAACATAGTAGCTGATGCATCATCAAGAAGATATGTACTTCTTACTTCTTTAAGTGGAAAGATGTTTGGGTTTGAATATGTTAAGGAAATGCATGTTACTGACCTTGATTTTTCTAACATTTATATATAATAAAGGCGCAATTGATAAATTTTTTAAGAATGATGGATATTTGTTTAAGGAAAAGGGATTATGCATTCCTAAGTGTTCTATGTGTTTATTGTTAGTACATTAATTATATAGTGGGGACCTTAGAGATGTTGCATGAACATTTTTTTTGGCTTAAAATGAAAATAGATATTAATTGCATTTGCAGTAGATTCATTGCATGTAAAAAGGCCAAGTCTAAAGCTACCACATGGTTTATATACACCTTTACCTATTTCTAGTGAACCTTTAGTTGATATATCTGTGGACTTTGTCTTGGGATTGCCCAAAACCAAAAGAGGTAGAGATTCCAAATAATTGTTGGCATGGCTTAGTTTGAGGAAGAAACATGGCCTTTCGTGAATACGATGAATAGTCACAATGCTTGATTTCAACACATTTTTCCTTTTTGTAAAGCCAATCAAAGAAGGAGAAGATGTAACACCCCGACCCCTAGTGGACCGGAACGCTACTTACTTTACTTAGCTTAATAGGTGGTTTAGTAACAAGTGTATACATTTTAGCAGAAGCATACATCTTCGGATAATAATTTAAATAACAATACTTTAAATACTTTAAACAAAAATACTGAATTATTTTTCAAAACAACATAATGTAATTTATTTGAAGAAAACATAACTTGTTCTCGCATTCTGCGTTATTCAAAACTTTAAAGAAATAACATTGGAAAACATTTCATAAAAATAATTTCAAATCACTTATTCACCGAATTTCCATGGGCTCGTTGCATCACTCTCCATCTTCTCCTCCATCCATGCTCGAGGTAGAATTCCTTCAATCTGTAGAGATGAGATTAAACCCGTGAGTTAAAAAACTCAATATGTGTCATAGGTGCATTCGTGATCAAGCTATATATTTCAAAACATTAACTTTATAACTTTTCATACATGCCGTACCGGAGGCACCATTTGACATGAAGGGGGTATGCCGTACCCGAGGGCACCATTTGACATACGAACATTTTTTCAACATAGAGGGGTATGCCGTACCGGAGTACCATTTGACATACAAACATTAACATGAATCGAAACTTATAACTTAATACGATTAAACACATTGCACCTCTACCTACCTTGATTGATGCTTTTGAAACTTTGAAAACTTGGATTGAAAATTTCGATGAAACTTGGACGTTGAAAGAAATGCACTCATTGGATGTTTAAAAATCGTTGAGAATTGATGCTTGGAAATAGTTCTTAAACTTCTAGGAAAAATAGTTTTCCTCCCTCTCTTTTTTCTCTCTTGGAAACTCTTTCTTTAGTATGTAAAAACTCTTGCTTTTGGTGTCTGAAAAAATGAGTGAAATGATGTCTCTATTTATAGGTAAATATTTCATAACTTAAAGCAAATAAAAGGTCAAATTTCATTTAAGAGAGAAAACATGGTGCCATTTAAGTTTAAGGTTAAAAATGCTTTAATTTAGTGGGGTTTTTATTGCCAAAAACGTGGGTGGCACTTTGAGAAAATAATTCATGAAAATAAATATTTAAATTCTAGAGGAAAACGAGAATTTTCATTTCAGGCAGTTTAGGTCGACTGGTCGTAGTCCGGTTGACACTGCACAGCTTTCAGTGTTTCTATCATAACTTCTTCTCCCGATATCCAATTGAGGTAATTCAAAGTGCTTTAAAAAGCTAACTCAAAGAGCTACAACTTTTATTTAGATATTATTTTCCAAATCGAATTTTTCCTATGTCAAAAATGGGTCTCAAATGAGACTAAAAATCTGAAGTGTACTTTAGTTGTCCAATATTCATGTCTTAGTGCCACTAAGGTGTCTAAAATTATTTGGGGTTCTACATTCCCCACGCCTTAATTAAAACTTCGTCCTCGAAATTTACCTTCTGATTGAGCGAATAGTGTTGGATACTTGTCTTTTGCTTCTTCTTCTTTTTCCCAAGTGGCTTCTTCTACGCCATGATGATTCCACTGTATCTTAACTAGCTGAATCTCTTTATTCCTTAGTTTATGCACTTTTCGATCCAATATCTTGATCGGTAGTTCCTCGTACGACAAATCTTTCTGTACCTCCAAGGTTTGATAACTCACTACATGATTAGGATCATGTACATACTTCTTTATCATCGATATATGGAACACATTGTGCACTGCCAATAATTCAGGTGGCAAAGCTAGTCGGTAAGCCACATTTCCGACTCTATCAAGTATCTCGAAAGGTCCAATATACCGGGGTCGTAGCTTGCCTTTCTTTCCAAATCTAAGTGCACTTTTCATCGGTGCTACTTTCAGAAACACTTTATCCCCAATTTGGAATTCTAAATCCTTCCTCCTTGTATCTGCATAGCTCTTTTGTCGATCCTGTGCTGCCTTTATTCTTGCACGGATCTTATCGATTACCTCAACCGTCCTTTCAACTTTTTCTGGTCCTAAAACTCTCTTCTCTCCGACTTCATCCCAATGAACAGGGGATCTACATCTTTTACTATAGAGAGCTTCGTATGGTGCCATTTCAATAGTTGCTTGGAAACTGTTATTATAAGCGAACTTTACTAGAGGTAAGTATGACTCCCAATTACCTCCTAGATCCAAAACACATATTCTCAGCATGTCTTCCAAAGTTTGGATGGTCCTTTCAGACTGACCATCGAATTGAGGGTGATATGCTGTACTAAAGTTCAGTTTCGTTCTTATAGCTCCTTGTAGACTTTTCCAAAATTTGGACGTGAACCTTGGGCCTCTGTCAGACACAATGGATACAGGTATACAGTGTAATCTCACAACTTCTTTAATATACAACTGTGCCAATTGGTCTATACTGAACGTCATTTTCACTGGAAGAAAATGAGCTGACTTCGTTAGTTGATCCACTAATACCCATATAGCATTATTTCCTCTTGCTGACTTCGGGAATCCAACCACAAAGTCCATCGTGATATTTTCCCATTTCCATTCAGGTATATCTAGTGGATTTAACAATCCAGCCGGTTTTTGGTGTTCTGCCTTAATCTGTTTACATACTATGCACTTCTGCACGTACAGCCCTATACTTCTTTTCATATTTCTCCACCAAAATGTATCTGGAAGATCTCGATACATTTTCGTACCACCAGGATGTGCGGTGTACGGGGTGGAATGAGCTTCTTTTAATATCTCATTTCTCAAGGCTTCATCTTTAGGCACGCAAATTCTTCCTCTAAATATCAATGCCTGATCTTCAGCGATTCCAAAGTCCTTTTTCTTATCGGTACCAACTTCATTCTTAATCTTCTGCAAAAATGAATCTTTATTTTGTGCTTCTATAATTCGATCTCTAAGAGTAGGTCGAATTATTAAAGCTGCTACACAAGCAGTGACTTGTCCTGGTGTGGTAACCACTTCGATCTGTAACTTTTTCAAGTCCTTGACTGACTCCACTTGAGAGGTGGGTAGTGACATCAATTGTCCCATTGATTTTCTATTTAGAGCGTCGGCCACAACATTAGCCTTACCGGATGGTAGTGAATAGTGCAGTCGTAATCGTTCACCAATTCCAACCATCGTCTTTGTCGCATATTCAATTCCTTCTGTGTGAAGAAATACTTGAGACTTTTGTGATTTGTGTAGATATCACACTTCCGTCTATACAAGTAGTGTCGCCATATCTTCAAAGCTTGTACTACCGTTGCAAGTTCTAAATCATGCGTTTGGTAGTTTTGCTCATGTTTCTTCAATTGTGTTGAAGTATAGGCTATCACTTTTCCATTCTGCATTAGTACACATCCCAATCCTCGCTTGGATGCGTCGCTGTATATAACAAACCCTTCCGTACCTTCAGGTGTTGTTAATACAGGTGCTGATATCAACTTCTACTTAAGTTCTTGGAAACTTTGTTCACATTTTTTCGTCCATTGGAATTTTACTCCCTTCCTTGTAAACTGCGTCATTGGTCCAGCTATTTTGGAGAATCCTTTTATGAATCTTCTATAATATCCAGCCAATCCTAGAAAACTCCGTACTTCGCCAGCATTTGTTGGTGCTTTCCAGTTGGCTGCCGCTTCTACTTTGACTGGATTTACTTCAATCCCTTGGGCAGTAACTACATGTCCAAGAAATCCAACTCGTTCAAGCCAAAACTCGCACTTCTTGAATTTGGCATATAGCTTCTCCTTCCGTAATACCTCTAAGGCTATTCTTAAGTGCTCTTCATGTTACTCCTTACTCTTGGAATATATCAGAATATCATCGATGAAGACTAAGACAAACTTATCCAAGTATTGATGAAACACTCGATTCATCAGGTCCATGAACACTACAGGTGCATTGGTTAGCCCAAACGGCATCATCGTAAACTCGTAGTGTCCA
Source organism: Olea europaea var. sylvestris (assembly GCF_002742605.1). Classification (NCBI taxonomy): domain Eukaryota; kingdom Viridiplantae; phylum Streptophyta; class Magnoliopsida; order Lamiales; family Oleaceae; genus Olea; species Olea europaea. The sequence continues at coordinate 72,146 of NW_019245538.1, forward strand.
TATCGAGTTCTAAAAGCTGTCTTAGGTATATCCTTTGTCTCTACTTTCAGTTGATGGTATCTCGATCGTAAGTCGATCTTGAAAAATACCTTAGCTCCTTTCAGTTGATCTAACAGATCCTCGATCCTCGGGAGTGGGTACTTATTCTTGATGGTTAATCGATTTATCTCCGTATAATCGATGCACATCCTCATGCTTCCAGCTTTCTTCTTTACAAACAACACCGGCGCATCCCAGGGAGATAGGCTTGGTCGTATGAAGCCCATATCTTGGAGTTCTTGCAACTGCTTCTTTAATTCTTGTAGTTCCTTTAGGGCCATTCGGTATGGGGTCTTAGATACTGGTGCCGCCCCGGGAATTAGGTCTATGGTGAATTCCACTTGTCTATCGAGTGGAATACCAGATAGATCTTCTGGAAACACATCTACGAATTTCCGCACTACTGGTACATCTTCTACCCTTATCGTCTCTTGTTTCCCTCTTGAGATACTTACTAGATATCCTTGACATGTTTCTTTTCTCAACATCTTCTCAACTTTTAAAGTCGATACTAGTCGAATAAGGGGTTTCGTCTTCATTCCAAGGAACGAAAATGGTTCCTCTCTTGGTTTCTGAAATGATACTTCCATTTCCTTACACCGGATGGTGGCGTAATTACAACCTTACCAATCCATGCCTAATATTACATCAAAATCCTTTATTTCTATCATGTATAGGTTCGCTTCCATTGGTTTTCCCTCAACTTCGNCCACTTGTCTATCGAGTGGAATACCAGATAGATCTTCTGGAAACACATCTACGAATTTCCGCACTACTGGTACATCTTCTACCCTTATCGTCTCTTGTTTCCCTCTTGAGATACTTACTAGATATCCTTGACATGTTTCTTTTCTCAACATCTTCTCAACTTTTAAAGTCGATACTAGTCGAATAAGGGGTTTCGTCTTCATTCCAAGGAACGAAAATGGTTCCTCTCTTGGTTTCTGAAATGATACTTCCATTTCCTTACACCGGATGGTGGCGTAATTACAACCTTACCAATCCATGCCTAATATTACATCAAAATCCTTTATTTCTATCATGTATAGGTTCGCTTCCATTGGTTTTCCCTCAACTTCGATTCTCACTGACTTGGCTATTCTATCAGGTATATTGGCTATCAGTAGAGTACCTGCTATGACATTAGAGTTTTCCTCTGCATCCTGTTGAGTCAATGCAAAAACTCGTGCTTTATCTTTCTGGTTTTGGTTGCTGTTATCATCCTTCTTTTGGGTATGTGTGGGACAATCCCTAATGATATGTCCTGGCTTGCCACATCGGAAACAGACATTTTTTCCTTGTAAGCACTCGCCACGATGTGTCCTTCCACACTCAGAACAGGACGCAATAACCGGCACAATGCTTTTGCTGGCATTGGCTCCGCCATTAGCTTTCTTGTTCTGCCACTTGCCTTTTCCCTAGTCTTCTAGTACCAAATAGCAAGAGCTCTTTCCAGCATTACATGAAGCGATGGGACATAAGTATCATGCTTATATCCAAGTTCAGTCCTTGTTCAAACCTTCGTACTTTCTTATCTTCCGTATCCACCAGATGTGGAGCATACCTTGAAAGTTGATCAAACTTCCTCTCATACTCAGTTAGGGACAATCTTTTGCTTGAGTTGGAGGAATTCACTTTCTTTGTGATCCCTCAAGGACTGGGAAAAGTACTTGTCCATTACTTCCCCTTTGAATTGCTCCCAAGTCAATTCTGCTTGTTGCTTAGAGGTCCTTGTCCTTGACATTGAGTCCCACCAGTGACTTGCATCACCGGAGAACATGAACTCAGCACATTGGATTTTCTGAGCGTCCGTGCACCCTATCAATCGGAATATACGCTCCAACTTGCAAAGCCACTCCTCGGCTACAAGTGGATCAGCTGCTCCGTTGAAGGTAGGGAGCTTGTGCCTTCGAAATTGCTCGACCACTGAAGCATGGTTTGGAACATTAGGAGCCAGTGGTAGGGGTTGAGCTTGGTTCGGGTTTTGCCTGCCTAGGTCTTGAACCGCTTGGAGGAGGTCTCTTATCAAGTTTTGGTTCGCGCGGGCCATTTCCTTTAGACAAAACATATGGTTCTTATTAGTTTCATTCTTCAAATACTAAAGCAAAGAAAATAGTATTTTATTTCTTGAAATAAGGGAAGCTATTACAAGGATTTAAATCTAATCCCTATAAGTTCTACAGATCTTCTTTGGTGGAGCTTCATCTTCGGAGGAGTCTTCCGCCTCAGGTCCGGACTCTATGTCCATCTCAACCTGTGGCTCAGGCTTAGGATCATTCTTTAAATCATCTTTGGGTTCTTCTTCGGGATCTTCTTCCTTAGCCAAAGGTTCCTCCTCAGGCTCCTCATGGATTACATCATCCCATAATTCATTCAGGGCATGGCAATATCTCTCAAACTTGAACAGGTTTGGGTTGCCTTCTAACATTTCATCCCTAACCGTGACTCATATATCTCCCCATTGAGGTGGGAGGGAGTGTATGAGGTTATTTATGACCTCAATATGCGTGATCTCCATACCAACATTAACCGCCATCATGCATCTCTCATAGATGTCATACAAATGTTCGCTAAGCGGTCGGGTCGGATCAGTTACATAGTTTTCATAAGAATGGATAGCAATTCTACGGTTCAATGCTTCTCGATATGCCCTAGCCGTTCTACGAGCCATATCTGTTGCATTTTCACATACATCATAGTTTTTCTTTGTTTAAAGAAACTATGCAAATATTTAAACTTTCATCTCATGCAATTCCCTTTAAGCCCTTTGCTTTTGCCCAAGTCCATTACATCTCTTTAAATAACACATCTCTAAATCATATCAAACCATCATAACATAAATATAATCATTAACTTTAAACATGAACATATCTGGGCTATAGGATGAGATTGATGGATGGATGCACGATGCCATGGGATACCTTAAACTTTTCATTTTCCTTTTGTTTTTTTTAAAAAAAAAATACTTGATCTACAGAACCGCTAAACCTTGCTCTGATACCACGCTGTAACACCCCGATCCCTAGTGGACCGAAACGCTACTTACTTTACTTAGCTTAACCAGTGGTTTAGTAAAAAGTGTATACGTTTTAGCGGAAGCTTACATCTTTGGACAATAATTTAAATAACAATACTTCAAATACTTTAAACAAAAATACTTAATTATTTTTCTAAACAACATAATGTAATTTATTTGAAGAAAACATAACTTGTTCTCGCATTCTGCGTTATTCAAAACTTTAAAGAAATAACATTGGAAAACATTTCATAAAAATAATTTCAAATCACTTATTCACGGATTTCCATGGGCTCGTTGCATCACTCTCCATCTTCTCCTCCATCTATGCCCGAGGTAGAATTTCTTTAATCTGTAGAGATGGGATTAAACCCGTGAGTTGAAAAACTCAATAGGTGTCATAGGTGCATTCGTGATCAAGCTATACANTGCTGTACTGGAGTACCATTTGACATACAAACATTAACATAAGTCGAAACTTATAACTTAGCACGATTAAACACATTGCACCTTTACCTACCTTGATTGATGCTTTTGAAATTTTGAAAACTTGGATTAAAAACTTCAATAAAACTTGGACGTTGAAAAAAATGCATTCATTGGATGTTTGAAAACCGTTGAGAATTGATGCTTGGAAATAGTTCTTAAACTTCTAGGAAAAATAGTTTTCCTCCCTCTCTTTTTCTCTCTTGGAAACTCTTTCTTTAGTATGTAAAAGCTCTTGTTTTTGGTGTGTGAAAAAAATGAGTGAAATGAGGTCTCTATTTATAGGTAAATATTCCATAACTTAAAGCAAATGAAAGGTCAAATTTCATTTAAGAAAGAAAACATGGTGCCATTTAAGTTTGAGGTTAAATGCTCTTCAATTTAGTGGGGTTTTTATTGCCAAAGATGTGGGTGGCCCTTTGAGAAAATAATTGATGAAAATAAATATTTAAATTCTAGAGAAAAATAAGAATTTTCATTTCGGGCAGTTTCGGTCGACCGGTTTAGTCCGGTTGACACTGCACATCTTTCAATATTTCTATCATAACTTCTTCTCCTGATATCCGATTGAGGTAATTCAAAGTGTGTTGGAAAGCTAACTCAAAGAGATAAAATTTTTATTTAGATATCATTTTCCAAATCGAATGTTTCCTATGTCGAAAATGGGTTTCAAATGAGACTAAAAATCTGACGTATACTTTAGTCATCCAATATTCATGTCTTAATGCCACTAAGGTGTCTAGAATTATTTGGGGTTCTACAGAAGACGACGATGATGATAACTGGGATTCAAAAGAAAACCACGACCAATCCTAAGGTTTATTCATTATTATCTTCTTGACTTTCCTTGTTTTATATGAAAACTCTTATTGTTTGCTAATGGGTGTATCCCATGAATAGCGTGTTGCTTGTTTGGTTTTGAATATTGATTACTTGCTATACTTTTGTGAAATAGAGATGTGGTTTATCCTCACCAGAGAGCTTACCAATCGTGAATGTTTTTTAGCTTTTTGGTGAATATAAATGCTTCTTTTAATGGGGTTTTGTTCGTTATGTTCTGCTGTTACATTTATGTTTCAAGGAAGTCATGGGATTACTTATTCAAGTTACATGAGCTGAGACTGGTGTTACAATGAGCAAACATCGAATTTCATGTTGGGCATGGAAGAGAAACCCAAATTGTTGAATTGGATTAAAGGAACTAAAAATGAGGACTTGTTGGATTAGTATGCCGTTGCTAGTTTAAAATGGGATACTGTAGCATGTGTTATTCCAGAAACGAAGAAGTCGAATAGTTCATTTTTTCGGACACTAGTTTTTTAGATTTTTTTCTTGAAAGTTCTAGAGGTGCAATTTCTTTCAAGAAATCAATTCATACTAAATCATCCATTGGCATGAATTTTGTAGTGGAAAAGGCATAAATCGATTTCAAGAACCATTTTCTTGAAATTCTTGGTTCTGATTTCATTCAATTATTTTATTCTTCCTTTTTTAGGTATTTATCAAGTCATTATCCTTCTTAAGCCCCTGTTTGGCCCCCATTTTGTGTAAATGAAGATGGGTAAAATAGTATTTTTTTTAAAAACGAATGGTTGAAAAAGAAGAATTTTTTTGATTTACGTGTAATATTATTTTATGAAAGATTGTGTGGTTAAAAATATGAGAGATAAAAATGAAATGTAATGGAATGAAAATTAATGGGAGCCAAACGGGGGTTAAATTTCTTGTTCTTGTGGGTTTGACTCTCACAAGAGCGAAAATATTTTACTAAGTGATAATTAGCTCCTTGGAGAACTTGAAAGAAAGAATTGAGAGGGAAAAGGCCAAGTGATGAGATTATTAGAGGAAATAAGCTAAGTTTGAGTGAAACACATGAGGCATATAAATTCTAGTTATTAGGATATATGATAAAAAAGAATTATATCTAGAGAGGGAAATAATCAAGCCTTCATGATGAGAGCCATTCGACAACAATTCAAGCGGATGAATGTGGTATTTGGAGAAATTAGAGATAGAATGGATCGGTAAGATACGGTGATTTCTAACTTACAAAGGGTGCCACTTAGAGGAGTTCCTAATCTTAGGAGGCAAGGTAAGCGTGATCCTAGAGTTGAAGCAGGTGATGAGAATGGAGTAGACAGGGCTAATGACGATGATCAAATATCGGAGGCCAAAGTGGGTAGGATAAAGAATAGAGGAGATATGTGTGAAAGTGGGCCTAGAGTCCCAGAGACTTTGGCAGAGATAGAGTTTATCAGAATTCAGGAAGCATTAAGACAAAAACTCCTACATTCCAAGGTAGAAAACAATCCAGAGATATAATTAGAGTCAGAAAAGAAGTTGGAGTTGATCTTTGACTGCCGTAAGTATTCGAAGGAGAAAAAGGTGAAACTAGCTGTGATAGAGCCTTGGCAACAAGTAGGAGGAGGAATCATGAGAAGCTTATAAAACATGGGGTGAGTCAAAGGTGATAATGAGGAAGAGATTTATACCTAATCATTATTATATGGAGATTTATCAAAAACTTCAAAGCCCTTAGTCAAGGTACAAAGAGTGTAAAGGCTGACCATCTGAAGATGAAGATAGTTATGATGAGGGCTAATGTTCAGGAGGATCGGGAAGCTACGGTCGCTAGGTTTTTGAATGGTTAATATTGGAGATAGCCAATGTAGTGTAATTACAAAATTATATAGAGTTGGAACAACATGTAGCTATGAAGGTGGAGAGGTAATTAAATAGAAAATGAGCAATTAGGTATTCTTCGGGTTATTCAAGTTGTAATCCTTCTTGAAACCGAAGTGGGATGTGATGGGGCTGTTTCAAAGATTGACACCGAACCACCAAGGGGAAAAGATGAAGTAGCTGGCAAAATAAAACCAAAGGTTGATTCCCAATCTCCTAAGAATAGTGATATTATAAGTATTTTAGAAGTTTGGGGTTTAGGGCACATTGTTTCTCAATGCTTAAACAAAAGGGCAACGATGTTACGTGATGGGGATAGAGTAGAGTACCCAGTGATAGGTCAAACACTTGTTATGAGGCGTGCTTTTAGTACACAATTTAAGGTGGATGACATGGAGCAACAAAGGTAGAACAACTTTCATACGAGGTGCCATATCAACAAGAAGTATGTAGTATGATTATGGTTGGGGAGAGTTCTTCCGATGTTGCTAGTACTACCCTTGTAGAAAAATTGGCCTTGACTTATCTTAGATCCTCTAGGTTAAAGTGGTTGAATGAATGTGAAGAGACTAGGGTTAACAGGCAAACTCTTGGCGAGCTTCACAATTGGGAAGTATAGTGATGAGCTGATGTGTGACGTGGGCATGCTGGGCATATATTGTTGGGGAGGTCATGGCAGTATGATAGGAAAGTAATACATGATGGGTACAAAAATAGGAATAACTTTGTCAAAGATGGGAAATC
>NW_019245539.1:0-1498 GCF_002742605.1 Olea europaea var. sylvestris
CACGACGCGATTTTTAATTCCGATCAATCAGCCAAATTTTAGCCGATTCCGACACCATCGCGAAAAATGACGAAATTGCCCCCACGCGATTTTTGTTTCCGGTCAATCAGTCAAATTTTAGCCGATTCCGACACCGTCGTGAAAAATGACGAAATTGCCCACGGCGCGATTTTTGTTTCCGATCAATCAGTCAAATTTTAGCCGATTCCGACACCGTCGTGAAAAATGACGAAATTGCCCACGGCGCGATTTTTGTTTCCGATCAATCAGTCAAATTTTAGCCGATTCCGACACCGTCGTGAAAAATGACGAAATTGCCCACGGCGCGATTTTTGTTTCCGATCAATCAGTCAAATTTTAGCCGATTCCGACACCGTCGTGAAAAATGACGAAATTGCCCACGGCGCGATTTTTGTTTCCGATCAATCAGTCAAATTTTAGCCGATTCCGACACCGTCGTGAAAAATGACGAAATTGCCCACGGCGCGATTTTTGTTTCCGATCAATCAGTCAAATTTTAGCCGATTCCGACACCGTCGTGAAAAATGACGAAATTGCCCACGGCGCGATTTTTGTTTCCGATCAATCAGTCAAATTTTAGCCGATTCCGACACCGTCGTGAAAAATGACGAAATTGCCCACGGCGCGATTTTTGTTTCCGATCAATCAGTCAAATTTTAGCCGATTCCGACACCGTCGCGAAAAATGACGAAATTGCCCCCGGCGCGATTTTTAATTCCGATCAATCAGCCAAATTTTAGCCGCCAAATTTTAGCCGATTCCGACACCGTCGCGAAAAATGACAAAATTACCTCCGGCGCGATTTTTGTTTAAGATCAATCAGTCAAATTTTAGCCGATTCCGACACCGTCGCGAAAAATGACGAAATTGCCCACTGCGCGATTTTTGTTTCCGATCAATAAGTCAAATTTTAGCCGATTCCGACACCGTCGCGAAAAATGACGAAATTGTCCCCGGAGCGATTTTTGTTTCCGATCAATCGGTCAAATTTTAGGCGATTCCGAAACCGTCGCGAAAAATGACGAAACTGGCCCCGGCGCGATTTTTGTTTCCGATCAATCGGTCAAATTTTAGGCGATTCCGAAACCGTCGCGAAAAATGACGAAACTGGCCCCGGCGCGATTTTTGTTTCCGATCAATCGGTCAAATTTTAGCCGATTCCGACACCGTCGCGAAAAATGACGAAATTGCCCCCGGCGCGATTTTTTGTTTCCGATCAATCAGCCAAATCTTAGCCGATTCCGACACCGTCGCGAAAAATGACGAAATTCCCTCTGTGCGATTTTTGTTTCCGATCAATCAGTCAAATTTTAGCCGATTCCGACCCCGTCGCGAAAAATGACGAAATTGGACACTGCGCGATTTTTGTTTCCGATCAATCAGTCAAATTTTACCCGATACCGACACCGTCGCGAAAAATGACGGAATTGCCCCCGGCGCAATTTTTGTTTCCGATCAATCAGTCAAATTTTAGCCG
>NW_019245540.1:0-1497 GCF_002742605.1 Olea europaea var. sylvestris
TGTGTCGAAATGGGCTCAAATTTGACAGGTTGATCGGGAACAAAAACCGCGTCGGGTGAATTTCGTCATTTTTCGCAATTGCGTTGAAATTGGCTAAAATTTGACGTGTTGATCGGAAACAAAAATCGCGCCCGGGGCAATTTCGTCATTTTTCGCGACTGTGGCGGAATGGGCTCAAATTTGACAGGTTGATCGGGAACAAAAACCGCGCCGGGTGAATTTCGTAATTTTTCGCAATTGCAGCGGAATTGGCAAAAATTTGACGGTTGATCAGAAACAAAAATCGCTCTGGGGGCAATTTCGTCATTTTTCACGACTGTGTCGAAATGGGCTCAAATTTGACAGGTTGATCGGGAACAAAAACCGCGCCGGGTGAATTTCGTAATTTTTCGCAATTGCAGCGGAATTGGCAAAAATTTGACGGTTGATCAGAAACAAAAATCGCTCTGGGGGCAATTTCGTCATTTTTCACGACTGTGTCGAAATGGGCTCAAATTTGACAGGTTGATCGGGAACAAAAACCGCGTCGGGTGAATTTCGTCATTTTTCGCAATTGCGGCGAAATTGGCTAAAATTTGACGGTTGATCGGAAACAAAAATCGTGCCGGGGGCAATTTCGTCATTTTTCTCGACCGTGTCGGAAAGGGCTGAAATTTGACTGGTTAATCGGAAATAAAAGTCGCGCCGGGGACAATTTCGTCATTTTTCTCGACTGTGTCGGAATAGGCTAAAATTTGACTGGTTGATCGGAAACAAAAATCGTGCCGGGGGCAATTTCGTCATTTTTCGCGACTCTGTCGGAATGGGCTGAAATTTGACTGGTTGATCGGAAACAAAAATCTCACCGGGGGAATTTCGTCATTTTTCGCGACTCTGTCAGAATGGGCTAAAATTTGACTGGTTGATCGGAAACAAAAATCGCGCCGGGGTCAATTTCGTCATTTTTTGCGATTGTGTCGGAATGGGCTAAAGTTTGACGGGTTGATCGGAAACAAAAATCTCACCGGGGGAATTTCGTCATTTTTCGCGACTCTGTCAGAATGGGCTGAAATTTGACTGGTTGATCGGAAATAAAAATCGCGCCGGGGACAATTTCGTCATTTTTCTCGACTGTGTCGGAATGGGCTAAAATTTGACGGGTTGATCGGAAACAAAAATCTCACCGGGGGAATTTCGTCATTTTTCGCGACTCTGTCAGAATGGGCTAAAATTTGACTGGTTGATCGGAAACAAAAACCGCGCCGGGGGCAATTTCGTCATTTTTCAATACAGTGTTGGAATGGGCTAAAATTTAACAGGTTGATCGGAAACAAAAATCGTGCTGGGGGCAATTTCGTCTTTTTTCGCGACTGTGTCGGAATGTGCTAAAATTTGACAGGTTGATCGGAAACAAAAAACTGCGCCTGGGGAAATCTAGTCATTTTTCGCGACTGTCTCGAAATGGGATAAAATTTGACTAGTTGATCGGAACCAAAAAAATCGCGACGGGTGCGATTT
>NW_019245541.1:0-1497 GCF_002742605.1 Olea europaea var. sylvestris
TAAATTTCAAATAGTTTTCTCATCCAATTGACACTGGACAACATTGTAAGTGTCAAACAACGTGTTCAAAATCTATGTACAAACTGTAAAGTTCAATAGGCAAGGACCTTGCTACATTACACTATGGTGTAAACTTTAGTTTATACTTTGCCACGTGTCATTACCTTGTTGGACACTTTAAATTTCAAACAGTTTTCCCATCCAGTTGACACTTGATAACATTACAAGTGTCAACAACGTGTCAAAATTTGGTGTACAATCTGCAAAGTTCAATCGGTAAGAACCTTGATACATGTACACTATGGTATACACTTTAGATTACACTTTGCCATGCTACATTACCCTATTAGACAGTATTATTTTAGAATATTTTTTCCACTCAACTGACACCTGACAACAATACAAGTGTCAAACAATGTGTGAAAAATTGGTGTACAAATAGTAAAGTACAATCGGTAAGAACCTATCTGCATGTACACTATGGTGTACATTTTAGTTTACACTCTGCTACGTAACATTACGCTGTTAGATAGTATAAATTTCGAACAGTGTTTCCATACAATTGACACATGACAACAATGCAAGTGTCAAACAACGTGTTAAAAATCGGTGTACAAATAGCAAAGTTCAATCGGTAAGAACCTTGCTACATATACACTATTGTGTACACTTTAGATTACACTATGCCACGTGACATACCCTGTTGGACAGTTTTAATTTCAAACAGTTTTCCATCCAATTGACACTTGACAACAATGCAAGTGTCAAACAACGTGTCAAAAATAAATGTACAAATAGCAATGTTCAATCGGTAAGGACCTAGCTACGTGTACACTATGCTGTATACTTTAGCTTACACTTTACCACGTGATATTACCCTGTTACGTAGTATAAATTTAGAACAGTTTTTGCATCCAATTGACTCTTGACGACAATGCAAGTGTCAAACAACGTGTCAAAATTCGATGAACAAATTGCAAATTTCAATCGGTAAAAGCCTTGATACATGTACACTATGGTGTACACTTTAGATTGCACTTTGCCATGTGACATTACCCTGCTGGACAGTTTAAATTTCAAATAGTTTTCCCATTCGATTAACACTTCACAATAGTACAAGTTTAAAATAACATGCCAAAAATTAGTGTACAAATAACAATGTTTAATTGGTAAGGACCTGGCTACATGTACACTATGGTGTACACTCTAGCTTACACTTTGCCACATGAAATTACCTCGTTAGACAGTATAAATTTAGAACAATTTTCCCATCCAATTGACACTTGACAGCAATGCAAGTGTCAAACAACATGTCAAAAGTCGGTGTACAAATAGCAAAGTTTAATCGGTAAGAACCTTTCCACATGTACACTATGGTGTACACTTTAATTTACACTTTGCCACGTGACATTGTCCTTTTGGACACTTTAAATTTCAAATAGTTTTCCCATCCAATTGACACGAGACAACAATGTAAATGTCAAACGTGTCCAAAAT
>NW_019245542.1:0-1497 GCF_002742605.1 Olea europaea var. sylvestris
GTTTCATGGACTTAAATGCAGGATATTGTTCCAATTTTAGTCTCAATTATTCCCATTTATGACGATTTATTGCAAAATTCATGTCGTAAAGACCGATTCTCTCATATTTCGTAAATTATGACTATAAATTCATGATCTTTAATAGTCTACGACTAGCGTTCTTTCCCTAATAATAATAATAATAATAATAAACACCCAGGAAAAAATTAAGATCAATGGGGAACTCAATAACGAAACTCAAAATGCAGAGTCTCGAGGAAAATACATCTGATCATCAGTATAAAGAAACGATTTGCAGAAGAAGGAAAAATTTATTTGCCCAGCAAAAAAATTAGCCACAAAACAAGTTAATAGACGACAAGAAGTAATTAATTATATTTATAAACAAATCTTCAATTTTAAAGTAAGATTCACAACTGAAAATTTGAATGAACAGATGAGTACTTACCTTCTTTAAAGAAGCCTTTTCAACAAGTTTCTTCACAAACGCAGACATATATACAAATCTTGAAGATGAAAGAAAGAGTGTTTCAATCTCACTACTCACTGAAATATCTAGTGTTTCAATCTCACTACTCACTGATAAATAGATATTTCAGTGAAGAATCTGAAGGGTCATACCTGGAGAGAATCGCTCGCTAAGGAAAATCAGAAAGAAAATGGATATGAAAACAAGAGTACAATGCTACTATTATATTACAACGGTTAATAATATAGTTTTGTTTTATCTATAAAATTTGAATCGGACAAGGAAGGCCGGTTTCGTTATGAGTGAGACACGTGGAAACTGACAACCTTGGATCCGAAGATTGCGAGAGAGAAAAAGTTTTGACGGTCGGTGGGATTTGGTAAGAAAGGAAGCAGAAAAACTGTACTAAAAAGGCAATATACAAACCCAAACGCATAAGACTTTTATTTGGATAAGTTTTGGTGTATATAATTTAGGTGTATAGGAGTGTTCACACCTCTCATGTGGATGGAGTGGAGTACATCTTGCGCAGGTCCCACTTTATGGGAGGAGTGTGGACACCTTTTTGTATTCAAATTACGTACACCAAGCACAATCATTCTCTTTTACATATTGATATGAATAATATTTTACTGAACTTCTATTAACAAACTAATAGTTTAGAGAAAAATCCGAGCGTTTCATGTTATGATTTGTACTGTTCATTTTAGTACATCGTATCAGATTAAGGTGAATAATAGTAATGATCATGTTTGGTCAAATATAGCCCCTCTTTGATTTCCATTTTTGGAGAAAAATGTATTATAAAATAGTGATTTTTTTTTAGATTGCATGGTTAAAAAATATAAAAAGCTTTTTGAAATTTGTGTATTACTATTTTATTAAAAAATATGTTGTTGAAAATAAGTTCGCAAATTTTAGTACTTGTTCGGTAAATTTTTTGTTTATTAAAAACTGATTAAATTTTATTTTTAATCACAAATTTTTTCGGACTCATAATTTTTAGAGAAAATTGGAGAAACGGTTCC
>NW_019245543.1:0-1497 GCF_002742605.1 Olea europaea var. sylvestris
ATATCAATTTTAGAATATTTTGAACCAAAATACCCCTGTGAATAATTCATAATTTCACATAAAGACAAGAAATGGACATTTTTGCAAAAAATTTATTGCCCAATAAATTTTTGACACATAACCTGCCATATTTATTTCAAAAGTGCACATATCAAATTACAATTAATGCTATTTTTTTCATTGACACAAAAACGTCGAGAATTACATTTCAAATGTAGAAATATTTCATGTTCGGAATGAAATGTCATTCTAGATATTTAAAATGTCAAGAACAATATTTGAAATGTCGAGAACATTTAATATGTGATTTGAAATGTATACTTTTAAAATATAAACGAGATTCGAATACCGAGAATGACATTTGAAATGTTGATAACATCATTTTTAATGTAGCTTCTCATGAAAACTACTTCTCAAAATCCCCAACAAATTGAAAAAATAAATAAATTGCTTCTTTTTTATTAAAGGCATAATAGACGTTTTAGTGTTAAATTTAAAAAGTTGACATTTTTCAATTGACACTCATGAAATTAGACATTTTTGAAAATATCCCTAGAATGAATTATTGTTGGCATCACTTGTTCAGATATATACATTAGAATTAATTTTGGATGCAATGCTGATCTATATCCTTATAAGTCTTTCAATACATTATAAGAACACAATCTTTTGAATAAAATATTTAATAAACATCACAAGCTTTTATTAATTAATTTTTTTTAAATAATTAAATAAAACGGTGAGAAAAGTGTAATATAATAGGTTGTGACTTGGAAGTCGAGATCTGGAGTTTCAAGCTGCTATCTCCATATTTGTCCCCGACAATTCAATATCGACATGTCATCTAACGTTACACTTCATCATCTTTTAATTCATCCATCCAAACACAACTTAAACACCAATTTGGTTTTTCACATATGATCTACGTTAACTTTCTGAATTCAATATGATTAACTTGGATTTTGTTCAGCGTTTTCAGATAATTCTATTCTTATCCTCTTTGATTAGGGGAATAGAGTGTGAGAAAATTGCAAATGAGGTTGTATTTTTTCCCTTCTAATTGGTATGTTGTATTACTGGCAATATCTTGTACGGTCATTGACTAGGACAAAAAAAAGAAAAAAAAAAAAGAAGAAGAAGCTTCGTTGCAGAATGTTTAGGGCATGTTAGCTTGTGGGCATTTTAATTGTGTTGTTAAGATGGATATGATAAAAGAGATGAGATGTAAAATTAGATTGATGTGTCAATATTTAATTGGAAGAAATAATCATTGATACAATAAATATGTACAGATTGGCGTCATCTGTATGTGATGTGAGGTTAAATAATAAGATCAATAAAATATATGCACCTCAGATCTGGCCTTAACATTTAGGTTCCGTTTGGTACACATAAATGTAAAAATGAAAATGAGAAATATAGTCGTTACGAGCCCCACACAAGAGATAGAAAGTCAAATATGATGATTTGATGTGGTGGATAACGATCAATTTTTCA
>NW_019245544.1:0-1497 GCF_002742605.1 Olea europaea var. sylvestris
ATTGCAAAAAATGACAAAATTGGCCCGGCGGGGTTTTTGTTTCCGATCAACCTGTCAAATTTTTGGCCATTCCGACACCGTCGTTAAAAATGACGAAATTGCCCCCTGAGCTGTTTTTGTTCCTGATAAACCTGTCAAATTTGAGCCCATAACGACACCATCGCAAAAAATGACGAAATTGCCCCCGACGCGATTTTTGTTCCCGATCAGCCTGTCAAATTTGAGCCCATTACGACACCGTCGCAAAAAATGACGAAATTGCCCCTGGCTCGGTTTTTGTTCCCGATCGACCTGTCAAATTTGAGCCCATTCCGACACCATTGCAAAAAATGAAGAAATTGGCCCGACGGGGTTTTTGTTTCCGATTAACCTGTCAAATTTTAGCCCATTCTGACACAATCGCGAAAAATGACGAGATTGCCCCCGGCGCGGTTTTTGTTTCCGATCAACCAGTCAAATTTTAGCCAATTCCGACACAGTCGCAAAAATGACGAAATTGCCCCCGGCGCGATTTTTGTTTCCGATCACCGTTCAAATTTTAGCAAATTCCGACACAGTCGCAAAAAATGACGAAATCGCACCCGACGCGATTTTTGTTTCCAATCGACCTGTCAAATCTGAGTCTATTCCGACACAGTCGCGAAAAATGACGAAATTGCCCCGGCAAGATTTTTGTTCCCGATCAACCTGTTAAATTTGAGCCCATTTCGACACCGTCTCGAAAAATGACGAGACTGCCCCCGGCGCGATTTTTGTTTCCGATCACCGTTCAAATTTTAGCAAATTCCGACACAGTCGCAAAAAATGATGAAATTGCCCCCGGCGCGATTTTTATTTCTGATCAACCTGCCAAATTTAAGCCCATTCCGACACAGTCACGAAAAATGACAAAATCGCCCCCGACGCGATTTTTGTTTCCGATCGACCTGTCAAATCTGAGTCTATTCCGACACAGTCGCGAAAAATTACGAAATTGCCCCCGGCTCGGTTTCTGTTCCCGATCAACCTGTCAAAGCTGAGCCCATCCCGACACCATTGCAAAAAATGAGGAAATTGGCCCGACGCCGTTTTTGGTTCCGATCAACAGTCAAATTTTAGCCAATTCCGTCACAGTCGTGAAAAATGACGAAATTGCCCGCGACGCGATTTTTATTTCCGATCAACCTGCCAAATTTCAGCCCATTCCGACACAGTCGCGAAAAATGACGAAATTACCCTTGGTGCGATTTTTGTTTTCGATCAACCTGTCGAATTTCAGCCCATTCCAACACCATCGCGAAAAATGACGAAATTGCCCCCGGCGCGATTTTTGTTTCTGATCAACCTGTCAAATTTTAGCCAATTCCGACACAGTCGTGAAAAATGCCGAAATTGCCCTGGCGCGGTTTTTATTCCCGATCAACCCGTCAAATTCAAGCCCATTCCGACACCATTGCAAAAAATGACGAAATTTGACCGACACCCTTGTTAGTTCCGATCAACCTGTCAAATTTCAGC
>NW_019245545.1:0-1497 GCF_002742605.1 Olea europaea var. sylvestris
ATATTAATAAAATTATTTTGAATTTTATAATGCGTATTGGCGTATCCGTATCGTGTCATATCCGAATTACGTATCCGTATCCATGCTTCTTAGTCATTGACTTGTTGAGCTGGTCCGTTTGCTAGGTCAATTAGTGGTCTAGGTCTGTTAACTATGCTTTTAAGGGGCAATGTAATCTCACATTAGTGAAGCAGACTTCACAATACAAGTGAAGCTCTTGTTTTGCAATATTGAGCCATTTTGAGTAAAAATAGGTGGTGGATGCAAGAGTTGTTAGAATAGGGTAGATGAAAGGTGTTTGTGACTTCGAAAAATGCTTTGAGAAATTTCATACTTTGTTTCGCTTTCTCTTTGAAGATAGATATTGTTCATAGTTGCCTTCTCTTTGAAGATTAATTTTTGTTTATTGCTTATTCACCTTTCGGTGGGATTTGCTTCAAGATCAAGAATAGTGGTGTTCAATTTGCATGAGCCAGGTTGCAGTGTGCAGTATGTACACCTTTGTTGCTTGGTCTCTAGGTATGGGTGGAGAGGATGGATCTGAATCCACATGTGGGGGAATATAGGAGTATCAAGAGTAACTTTTTGTTGAAGTATACATCTGGGATAGATTAGCAATAATTACGTGTTCCTTAATGAACTTGCAAGTTGAGATATGCACTTCATGACAATTGGGGAAATGGATTCAATGCAGTCTCAAAAGCTCGATTAGATTGATATTTTTTAATTTGCTTCAGGCAAAATGGGTAAGATCTCGAATTAGTTAGAACTTTTCATGTTGAGTGGAAGGTAATTGCAATGTTTACTGGAATCAAATATTCAGATATAAAAGTAAATAATGGGCCAACAGGGGAATTGCATATTTTGTTTTGTTTACAGAATTAATGACATTGTTACCAAAAGCAAATTCATAAAATTTGGGGCGACATGATTGCGGACCATTTTTGAAGGGAACTTAAAAAAATGATTGTTAAGCTCTATATCCAGCTAAGTTTCTCTATTGACAGTGCATAAAATTGCATTTATCTCTCTTTAGATGTTGAAAAACTATAATTATTAATTATTATCTCATGGAATGAATCATTTGATGTAATTTTTACGTTATAGTAGTAGTAACGGTTAACGCTTGATTTATGTGTTCTCTTTTCAATTTGTGCATATTTGTATGGATATCTCACTACTTGAAACCCTAGACCTCCCAGAAAATTTTATAATTGATAGGTAAAAAAAAGAAACTTCAAAAAGAAAATGAAATAGAATAAACCATGATATGAAAATATTACTTGCTTCCTCTATTTCTGAATTGACATGGTTTTTATATGTATTTTGTAGTGTGTGGCCTCTCACCCGGACACAAGAATGTCGTTTCTTAATGGTACGATATTATTTTTGATATTTATATATTTCATTTTCAAAGATTTGAACTTCAAGAAAATTGGCTTTCTTATGCTGTTTTTGTAGAGTGTAGGAGATGTTGGTTTTTTACATTAAGGGTGT
>NW_019245546.1:0-1497 GCF_002742605.1 Olea europaea var. sylvestris
GAAACTGTCCAACAGGATAATGTCATGTGGCATAGTGTAATGAAAAGTGTACACCATAGTGTACATGTATTAAGGTTCTTACCAATCGAACTTTGTTTGTACACCACATTTTAACACGTTGTTTGACAATTGCATTGTTGTCTAGTGTCAATTGGACGAGAAAACTACTTCAAATTTAAACTGTCCAATAGCGTAATATCACGTGGCAAAGTGTAATGTCATGTGTACACCATAGTGTACTTGTATCAAGGTTCTTACCGATCGAACTTTGTAAGTTGTACACCAATTTTTGACACGTTATTTCACACTTGCATTGTTGTCAAGTGTCAATTGGATGGGAAAACTATTCGAAATTTATACTGTCGAACAAGGTAATGTCACGAGATAAAGTGTAAACTAAAGTGTACACCATAGTGTACATGTAGAAAGGTTCTTACCGATTGAACTTTGCTATTTGTACACTGAATTTTGACACGTTGTTTGACACTTGTATTGTAGTCTAATGTCAACTAGATGGGAAAATTGTTTGAAATTTGAAGTGTCCAACAGGGTAATGACACGTGGTAAAGTGTAAACTAAAGTGTACACCATAGTGTAATGTAGCAAGGTCCTTGCTGATTGAACTTTACAATTTGTACACAGATTTTCGACACATTGTTTGACACTTACGTTGTTGTCAAGTGTTAATTGGACGGGAAAATTGTTTGAAATTTATACTGTCGAACAGGGTAATGTCACATGGCAAAGTGCAAGCCAAAGTGTACACCGTAGTGTATATGTAGCTAGGTCCATACAGATTGAACATTGCTATTTGTACACTAATTTTTGACACGTTGTTTGACATTTACATTGTTGTGATGTGTTAATCGGATGGGAAAACTGTCCAAAATTTATACTGTCAAATAGGGTAATGTCACGAGGCAGAGTGTAAACTAAAGCGTACACCATAGTGTACATGTAGAAAGGTTCTTACCTATTGAACTTTGCTATTTGTACACCGATTTTTGACACGTTGTTTGACACTTGCGTTGTTGTCAAGCTTCATTTGGATGGGAAAACTTTTCTAAATTTATACTGTCTAATAGGGTAATGCCACGTGGCAAAGTGTAAGATAAAGTGCACACCATAGTGTACATGTAGCTGGGTCCTTACCAATTGAACATTGCAATTTGTAAACGGAGTTTGGACAGGTTGTTTGACACTAACATTGTTGTCTAGTGTCAATTGGATGGGACGTGGCAAAGTGTTAACTAAAGTGTACACCATAGTGTACATGTAGAAATGTCCTTACCTATTTAACTTTGCTACTTGTACAACAATTTTTGACACGTTGTTTGACACTAGCGTTGCTGTCAAGTGTGAATTGGATGAAAAAACTGTTTGAAATTTAAAGTGTCCAACAGGGTAATGACATGTGGCAAAGTGTAAACTAAAGTGTATTCCATAGTCTAATGTAGCAAGGTCCTTGTCGATTGAGCTTTACAATTTGTACACAGA
>NW_019245547.1:0-1497 GCF_002742605.1 Olea europaea var. sylvestris
AGAGATGTGAGATAGTCGTTAGCTGTCTTGTTTACTACAATTCATCCTGTCATACTATTCATGCTTATGAGTTGTCGATTTCAAAGAACAAAAGCTAAAATCTTGACAATATATTGCTCCATTTTATTGAGTACTACGCATTAAACATGAATTTGACATTTGATATACAATATCGTTGATTCTTGCCTACCAGTCATGACGAGTTATCAATTACAATTAACACTATAAAAGAAGAAGAAGAAGAAGTTTGTTATTTATATTATCTAGTAATGCATATTAATGTACAATCGATATTTGTCCATATTTAAATGTATAATACTCGACAAAATTAAGAAAGACAGATGCTATATTTTTTCAAAACATCCTTTTCCTATCAGGAGTTCGTTAGAATTAATTTAAGAGAATATGAATGACCACAAGGAAACGTTAGAAACAAGTGAGCCCAATGCCTACAACGCAGAAAGAAATTAATGTGACTTTTATTTTAATAGTGAACAACTGGCTATTCTTCTAAAATCATTAATTCTTACGAAGAACATTATTGGATCTTACGAAATTTATGAATAATATAAGAATAGTAATTATAAATGTATGACTGAAATTAATATTTGAATTTGACTAAATAGAAAAAATAAATTACTAGGAAACATGAATAAATGGAATAACAAATAACTCACAAATTGGGTGTCATGGATGACATAATACAGAACAGTGGTAAATAAAAAAGTTAAATTTTTTATTAATTATGCATCTTAAATTGAAATATTATCCCTGTTTGATAGATTTTGATAAAAATTGATGAAAAATATGTTTAAAAATTCATACAAATTTTGAATCCTATGAAATGTGAGAAAAAAAAATTGAGATCAAAGATGGGCACTGTTTATCAAACGTAGACGAAAAGTTGAAACATATATATATATATATATGTTCACGACCCTCCAGGGCCCACTTAACTTAAGACTCATAAGAGGATTTACGTTATTATTGATGTGCAAGTGAACAAGTTTTCCTATGCTCGAAGCAAGAATAAATGCAGTCCATATTCCAAATTGGAACCTTTCATTTATCTTCAATTCACAACTAAAACAAGCAGCTATTAATGGAGATAGTTATATACAAACTGTACACCGAGGGTGCTTGTCAATCACTAAATAGCCAATTTTACTTAATTCGGTTTGACATTGTCCAAAGACTTTCGTACCTTTCTCAGTCCCCGTTTGGGCTCTATTAAAAATAAATTTTGAAAGAAATATATTTTGGAATAGTGATTTTTTTAGAAATTATGTTGTTAAAAAATAAAAATAATTTTTGAATTTGCGTGTAATATTTATTTTATTATAGAATGTGTGGTAAAAATTAGAAGAAAAATGTATTCTTGAAATAATGGATGCCAAATAGGGGCTTACTTTTACCAACGGACTGAATAACAATCATAAAAGAAGTTTTAGATTACAATTACTCTCATGAATTAGCAACGATAAAAACATAAAAAAA
>NW_019245548.1:0-1497 GCF_002742605.1 Olea europaea var. sylvestris
TTTTTCATTAAAAAAGAAGGTTACAAGAAGAGGAATGTCACTTTTTTACTACACCTCTCCTCAAATCCGAATTTACTATTATTCTCTCAAAAAATATATTTTATATCAAGTTAAGTTTAAGAGACTAACAAGGATGAAAAGAAGAAAGGCAAGAAACACGTTTTATTCTTTTATACCCAAGAAAATTCAATGTAAGTAGAGATGCAAGTGTTTATTTCGTTTTCAAATTATGATTTTTCAATAAATTTTTGAATGAAATGGTACCTCCGAGTACGTTGCTTCAGCACTACAACAGTTTGAATGATCATTCTCCGGCTCTACGTGTTATGATAATGTTATAGCAATTGAATTTTGTCGAAAATCCATCTACGTGCGACCGTATGAATCTATAGTTTGAAATTTCTAACTTGATAACGAAATGCACCGATGATATCTATTGAATTCAAACTCATGGATTAATTCCCTTCCTACAAGTTGAATGGATTTCCTTGGGATGTGGATGATGGTAGAAGATGATGCAACATGCTATGGAGAAAGCCAATGACTTGAAAATTTTAATTAAATCATGAAATATTTATGTTTATTTTTTTGGATTTCTATGGACGTCATATGTGGAACTCTTCTAAGAATATTTCTTTATGAATAAATTATGTTTGAAAGTAGTTATGTGTCATAGATATAAATTTACAAATCACTGTTTACAAAAAAAAATGTTAGCAATTTAAAGTTTTGTCGTCTCTTCAAAAATTTCAATTTCTACCTCGTCTTTAAAAATTCATAACTCTTTCATTACTTAGCATTTTTATACAAAGTCAGTGGGTTTGGATAGCCTCATATGTTAGCTACTGAATGAACTTGGAATCATTTCAATCCGATGTCAGTAGAATTTCATATGTCACATAAAGTAAATTGCACTGGGTAATATCGTCGTTTTTTAGCTTCTGCCCTTGGTGTTCAAAAATGCATAACTCACAAGTTATTTGAAATTTTTGGACGATACCAATTGGATTTGATAGTCTCAAGGGTTAGCTTAGTTGAAATCATGTCGATTCGATGCGTGTAAAATTTTATATGACACTTAAGGGTAAGCTGCACTAGGTTACCTTCTAGCCCGAGTCACTACAGGGTTTTGAAAAATATTTTAGTACCCTATATGTTGCCAACGGGAACCGATTTTTGGATATGTCATATTAAACTTCTTTACATTAAAAATTTCATGGAGTTTCGAGATTGATAGATATTCAAACGGATTTATTTTGACAATTACCATTTGTGATAAAAAAAAAAAAAAAACTAAAATAGCGACATTACTTCGTAAGTTTTGCCAAAAATTTCACGTCGATAGTCATTACATGCATGGAAAACATTCTAAAAATATTCTTGAAATTGTTTTCTTTTAGGATTGAATTATTTTAAAAAAAAATCTTGAATTAAATTCTAAGATTTAATCTTTATTCCTTCAACTAAAAAATAGTTAATTAATTTACAGCTAAAGTA
>NW_019245549.1:0-79059 GCF_002742605.1 Olea europaea var. sylvestris
ATGTTTGGAAGGCTTGGATAGTCGGCGTACGAAGAATTGAGCGTAACTTTTGCAAGAGGTGTCCGTTTCAGGCCCATAAGTACATTTTGGAAATGTAGCGACCCTTTTGGATTGAAATCACAACTTCGTCGTGATGTATGAGGGATTTTGGCCATTTTTTGGAAAGAGTGAGTAGTTTTTATTTCGAAGGCTTGGATAGTCGGCGTACGAGGAATTGAGTGTAACTTTTTCACACGGTGTCCGTTTTGGACCCATAAGTACTTTTTAGAAATGTATCGACCATTTTGGATTGAACTCATCACTTCATCGTGACGTATGATAGATTTCATCCATTTTATGAAAGAATTAGCACTTTTACACTTGGAAGGCTTGGATAGTCGGCGTACAAAGAATTGAGCGTACCATTTGCACACGGTGTCCGTTTTGCCCCATAAGTACTTTTTTGAAATGTAGCGACCCTTTTGGATTGAACTCACAGCTTCGTCATGACGTATGAGGGATTTTGGCCATTTTTTGGAAAGAATGAGAGGTTTTATGTTTGGAAGGCTTGGATAGTCGGCGTAAAAAAATTGAGCGTAACTTTTGCAAGAGGCGTCCGTTTCGGGCCCATAAGTACTTTTTGGAAATGTAGCGACCCTTTTGGATTGAACTCACTACTTGGTCATGATGTATGAGGGATTTTGGCCATTTTTTGGAAAGAGTGAGCAGTTTTATGTTTGGAAGGCTTGGATAGTCGGCGTACGAAGAATTGAGCGTAACTTTTGCACACGGTGTCCGTTTTGGGCCCATAAGTACTTTTCGGAAATGTAGCGACCCTTTTGGATTGAACTCACCACTTCGTCGTGACGTATGATGAATTTCGACCATTTTTTGAAAGAATTAGTACCTTTATACTTGGATGGCTTGGATAGTCGACGTACGAAGAATTGAGCGTAACTTTTGCACACGGTGTCTGTTTTGGGCCCATAAGTACTTTTTCAAAATGTAGCGACCCTTTTGGATTGAAATCACAACTTCGTCGTGATGTATGAGTGATTTTGGCCATTTTTTGGAAAGAAGGAGCAGTTTTATGTTTGGAAGGCTTGGATAGTCGGCGTACGAAGAATTGAGCGTAACTTATGCAAGAGGTGTCCGTTTCCGGCCCATAAGTACTTTTCGGAAATGTAGCGACCCTTTGGGATTGAACTCACTACTTCGTCGTGACGTCTGAGGAATTTTGGCCATTTTTCAAAAGAACGAGCACTTCTTTATTTGGAACGCTCGGATAGTCGACGTACGAAGAATTGAGCGTAGCTTTTGCAAGAGGTGTCCGTTTCCGGCCCATAAGTACTTTTCGGAAATGTAGCGACCCTTTGGGATTGAACTCACTACTTCGTCGTGACGTCTGAGGAATTTTGGCCATTTTTCAAAAGAACGAGCACTTCTTTATTTGGAACGCTCGGATAGTCGACGTACGAAGAATTGAGCGTAGCTTTTGCAAGAGGTGTCCGTTTCCGGCCCATAAGTACTTTTCGGAAATGTAGCGACCCTTTGGGATTGAACTCACTACTTCGTCGTGACGTCTGAGGAATTTTGGCCATTTTTCAAAAGAACGAGCACTTCTTTATTTGGAACGCTCGGATAGTCGACGTACGAAGAATTGAGCGTAGCTTTTGCAAGAGGTGTCCGTTTCCGGCCCATAAGTACTTTTCGGAAATGTAGCGACCCTTTGGGATTGAACTCACTACTTCGTCGTGACGTCTGAGGAATTTTGGCCATTTTTCAAAAGAACGAGCACTTCTTTATTTGGAACGCTCGGATAGTCGACGTACGAAGAATTGAGCGTAGCTTTTGCAAGAGGTGTCCGTTTCCGGCCCATAAGTACTTTTCGGAAATGTAGCGACCCTTTGGGATTGAACTCACTACTTCGTCGTGACGTCTGAGGAATTTTGGCCATTTTTCAAAAGAACGAGCACTTCTTTATTTGGAACGCTCGGATAGTCGACGTACGAAGAATTGAGCGTAACTTTTGCACACGGTGTCTGTTTTGGGCCCATAAGTACTTTTTCGAAATGTAGCGACCCTTTTGGATTGAACTCACAACTTCGTTGTGACGTATGAGGAATTTCAGCCAATTTTCGAAAGAACGAGCACTTCTATATTTGGAACGCTCGGATAGTCGGCGTACGAAGAATTGAGCGTAACTTTTGCTGACGTTGTCCGTTTTGGGCCCATAAGTACTTTTTGGAAATGTAGCGACCGTTTTGGATTGAACTCACTACTTCATCGTGACGTCTGAGGGATTTTGGCCATTTTTCGAAAGAACGAGCACTTCTATATTTGGAACGCTCAGATATTCGGGGTACGAAGAATTGAGCGTAACTTTTGCAAGAGGTGTCCGTTTCGGGCCCATAAGTACTTTTTGGAAATGTAGCGACCCTTTTGGATTGAACTCACCACTTCGTCGTGACGTATGAGGGATTTTGGCCATTTTTTGAAAGATTTTAGCAGTTTTATGTTTGGAAGGCTTGGATAGTCGGCGTACGAAGAATTGAACGTAACTTTTGCACACGATGTCCGTTTTGCGCCAATAAGTACTTTTTGGAAATGTAGCGACATTTTTTGGATTGAACTCACTACTTCGTCGTGACGTATGAGGGATTTGGGTCATTTTTTGGAAAGAGTGAGTAGTTTTATGCTTGGAAGGCTTGGATAGTCGGCGTATGAAGAATTGAGCGTAACTTTTGCAAGAGGTGTTCGTTTCGGGCCCATAAGTGCTTTTTGGAAATGTAGCGACCGTTTTGGATTGAACTCACTACTTCGTCGTGACGTCCGAGGGATTTTGGCCATTTTTTGAAAGAACGAGCACTTCTATATTTGGAACGCTCGGATAGTCAGCGTACGAAAAATTGAGCGTAACTTTTGCAAGAGGTGTCCGTTTCGGGCCCATATGTACTTTTTTGAAATGTAGTAACCCTTTTGGATTGAACTCACTACTTCGTCGTGACGTATGAGAGATTTTGGCCATTTTTAAAAAGAATGAGCAGTTTTATGTTTGGAAGGCTTGGATAGTCGGCGTACGAAGAATTGAGCGTAACTTTTGCACACAGTGTCCGTTTTGGGCCCATAAGTACTTTTTGGAAATGTAGCGACCATTTTGGATTGAACTCACCACTTCGTCGTGATGTATGACGGAATTTGGCCATTTTCTGAAAGAATTAGCACTTTTATACTTGGAAGGCTTGGATAGTCGGCGTACGAAGAATAGAGCGTACCTTGTGCACACGGTGTCCGTTTTGGGCCCATAAGTACTTTTTGGAAATGTAGCGACCCTTTTGGATTGAACTCAAAACTTCGTCGTGACGTAAGATGGATTTCGGCCATTTTTTGAAAGAAAGAGCAATTTTATGTCTGAAGGCTTGGATAGTCGGCGTAAGAAGAATTGAACGTACCTTTTGTACACGGTGTCCATTTTGGGCCCATAAGTACTTTTTAGAAATGTAGCGACCCTTTTGGATTGAAAACAACTTCGTCGTGACCTATAAAGGATTTCGGCCATTTTTCGAAAGAATGAGCAATTTTATGTTTGGAAGGCTTGGATAGTAGGCATACGAAGAATTGGGCGTAATTTTTGCACACGGTGTCCGTTTTGGCCCCATAAGTACTTTTTAGAAATGTAGCGACCCTTTTGGATTGAACTCACAACTTCGTCGTGATATATGAAGGATTTCGGCCATTTTTTGAAAGAACGAGCACTTCTATATTTGGAACGCTCGAATAGTAGGCGTACGAAGAATTGAGCGTAACTTTTGCACACGGTGTCCGTTTTGGGTCCATAAGTACTTTTTTGAAATGTAGCGACCGTTTTGGATTGAACTCACTACTTCGTCATGACGTCTAAGGGATTTTGGCCATTTTTCAAAGGAACGGGCACATCTATATTTGGAACGCTCGGAAAGTCGGCGTACGAAAAATTGAGCGTAACTTTTGCACGAGGTGTCCGTTTCGGGCCCATAAGTACTTTTTGGAAATGTAGCGACCGTTATGGATTGAACTCACTACTTCGTCATGACGTCTAAGGGATTTTGGCCATTTTTCAAAGGAACGGGCACATCTATATTTGGAACGCTCGGAAAGTCGGCGTACGAAAAATTGAGCGTAACTTTTGCACGAGGTGTCCGTTTCGGGCCCATAAGTACTTTTTGGAAATGTAGCGACCGTTATGGATTGAACTCACTACTTCGTCGTGACGTATGAGGGATTTTGGCCATTTTTTGGAAAGAGTGAACAGTTTTATGTTTGGAAGGCTTGGATAGTCGGCGTACAAAGAATTGAGCGTAACTTTTGCACGAGGTGTGCGTTTCGGGCCCATAAGTACTTTTTGGAAATGTAGCGACCGTTTTGGATTGAACTCACTACTTCGTCATGACGTCTAAGGGATTTTGGCCATTTTTCAAAGGAACGGGCACATCTATATTTGGAACGCTCGGATAGTCGGCGTAAGAAGAATTGAGCGTAACTTTTGCAAGAGGTGTCCATTTCAGGCCCGTAAGTACTTTTTGGAAATGTAGCGACCCTTTTGGATTGAACTCACTACTTCGTCGTGACGTATGAGGGATTTTGGCCATTTTTAAAAAGAATGAGCAGTTTTATGTTTGGAAGGCTTGGATAGTCGGCGTACGAAGAATTGAGCGTAACTTTTCCACACGGTGTCCGTTTTGGGCTCATAAGTACTTTTTGGAAATGTAGCGACATTTTTGGATTGAACTCACTACTTCGTCATGATGTATGAGGGATTTTGGCCATTTTTTGGAAAGAGTGAGCAGTTTTATGTTTGGAAGGCTTGGATAGTCGGCGTACGAAGACTTGAGCGTAACTTTTGCCCACAGTGTCCGTTTTTGGTCCATAAGTACTTTTCGGAAATGTAGCGACCCTTTTGGATTGAACTCACTACTTCGTCCTGACGTATGCGGGATTTTGGCCATTTTTTGGAATGAATAAGCAGTTTTATGTTTGGAAGGCTTGGATAGTCGGCGTACGAAGAATTGAGCGTAACTTTTCCACACGGTGTCCGTTTTGGGCCCATAAGTACTTTTTGGAAATGTAGCGGCCCTTTTGGATTGAACTCACAACTTCGTCCTGACGTATGCGGGATTTTGGCCATTTTTTGGAATGAATAAGCAGTTTTATGTTTGGAAGGCTTGGATAGTTGGCGTACGAAGAATTGAGCGTAACTTTTGCAAGAGGTGTCCGTTTCGGGCCCATAAGTACGTTTTGGAAATGTAGCGACCGTTTTGGATTGAAATCACTACTTCATCGTGACGTCTAAGGGATTTTGGCCATTTTTCAAAAGAACGAGCACATCTATATTTAGAACGTTCGGATAGTCGGCGTAAGAAGAATTGAGCGTAACTTTTGCAAGAGGTGTCCATTTCAGGCCCGTAAGTACTTTTTGGAAATGTAGCGACCCTTTTGGATTGAACTCACTACTTCGTCGTATCGTATGAGGGATTTTGGCCATTTTTAAAAAGAATGGGCAGTTTTATGTTTGGAAGGCTTGGATAGTCGGCGTACGAAGAATTGAGCGTAACTTTTGCACACGGTGTCCGTTTTGGGCTCATGAGTACTTTTTGAAAATGTAGCGACATTTTTGGATTGAACTCACTACTTCGTCGTGATGTATTAGGGATTTTGGCCATTTTTTGGAATGAGTGAGCAGTTTTATGTTTGCAAGGCTTGGATAGTCGGCGTACGAAGAATTGAGCTTAACTTTTGCACACATTGTCCGTTTTGGTCCCATAAGTACTTTTTGGAAATGTAGCGACCATTTTGGATTGAACTCACCACTTCGTCGTGACGTATGACCGATTTCGGCCATTTTCTGAAAGAATTAGCACTTTTATACTTGGAAGGCTTGGATAGTCGGCGTACGATGAATAGAGCGTACCTTTTGCACACGGTGACCGTTTTGGGCCCATAAGTACTTTTTGGAAAAGTAGCGGCCCTTTTGAATTGAAGTCACCATTTCGTCGTGACGTATGAGGGATTTTGGCCATTTTTTGGAAAGAATGAGCAGTTTTATGTTTGGAAGGCTTGGATAGTCGGCGTATGAAGAATTGAGCGTAACTTTTGCAAGAGGTGTCCGTTTCGGGCCCATTAGTACTTTTTGGAAATGTAGCGACCGTTTTGGATTGAACTCACTACTTCGTCGTGACGTCTGAGGGATTTTGGCCATATTTTGAAAGAACGAGCACTTCTATATTTGGAACGCTCGGATAGTTGGCGTACGAAGAATTGAGCGTAACTTTTGCAAGAGGTGTCCGTTTCGGGCCCATTAGTACTTTTTGGAAATGTAGCGACCGTTTTGGATTGAACTCACTACTTCGTCGTGACGTCTGAGGGATTTTGGCCATATTTTGAAAGAACGAGCACTTCTATATTTGGAACGATCGGATAGTCGGGGCACGAAGAATTGAGCGTAACTTTTGGAAGAGGTGTCCATTTTGGGCCCATAAGTACTTTTTGGAAATGTAGCGACCCTTTTGGATTGAACTCAAAACTTCGTCGTGACGTAAGATGGATTTCGGCCATTTTTTGAAAGAAGAGCAATTTTAGGTTTGAAGGCTTGGATAGTCGGCCTATGAAGAATTGAGCGTACCTTTTGCACACGGTGTCCGTTTTGGGACCATAAGTACTTTTTGGAAATGTAGAGACCCTTTTGGATTGAACTCACAACTTCGTCGTGACGTATGAGGGATTTTGGCCATTTTTTGGAAAGAATGAGCAGTTTTGTGCTTGGAAGGCTTGGATAGTCGGCGTACGAAGAATTGAGCGTAACTTTTGCAAGAGGTGTCCATTTCGAGCCCATAAGTACTTTTTGGAAATGTAGCGACCCTTTTGGATTGAATTCACTACTTCGTCGTGACGTATGAGGGATTTAGGCCATTTTTTTGAAAGAGTGAGCAGTTTTATGTTTGGAAGGCTTGGATAGTCGACGTACGAAGAATTGAGCGTACCTTTTGCGCACGGTGTCCGTTTTGGGCCCATAAGTACTTTTTAGAAATGTAACGACCGTTTTGGATTGAACTCACTACTTCGTCGTGACGTCTGAGGGATTTCGGCCATTTTTTGAAAGAACGAGCACTTCTATATTTGGCACGCTCGGATAGTCGGCGTACGAAGAATTGAGCATAACTTTTACAAGAGGTGTCCGTTTCGGGCCCATAAGTACTTTTTAGAAATGTAACGACCGTTTTGGATTGAACTCACTACTTCGTCGTGACGTCTGAGGGATTTCGGCCATTTTTTGAAAGAAAAAGCAATTTTAGGTTTGAAGGCTTGGATAGTCGGCCTACGAAGAATTGAGCGTACCTTTTGCACACGGTGTCTGTTTTGGGCCCAGAAGTACTTTTTGGAAATGTAGCGACCGTTTTGGATTGAACTCACTACTTCGTCTTGACGTCTGAGGGATTTTGGCCATTTTTCGAAAGAACGAGCACTTCTATATTTGGAACGCTCGGATAGTCGGCGTACGAAGAATTGAGCGTACCTCTCACTACTTCGTCGTGACGTCTGGGGGATTTCGACCATTTTTCGAAAGAATGAGCACTTCTATATTTGGCACGCTCGGATAGTCGGCGTACGAAGAATTGAGCGTACCTCTCACTACTTCGTCGTGACGTCTGGGGGATTTCGACCATTTTTCGAAAGAATGAGCACTTCTATATTTGGCACGCTCGGATAGTCGGCGTACGAAGAATTGAGCGTACCTCTCACTACTTCGTCGTGACGTCTGGGGGATTTCGACCATTTTTCGAAAGAATGAGCACTTCTATATTTGGCACGCTCGGATAGTCGGCGTACGAAGAATTGAGCGTACCTTTTGCGCACGGTGTCCGTTTTGGCCCCATAAGTACTTTTTAGAAATGTAACGACCGTTTTGGATTGAACTCACCACTTCGTCGTGACGTATGATGGATTTCGGCCATTTTTTTGCGGAATTAACACTTTTATACTTGGAAGGCTTGGATAGTCGACGTACGAAGAATTGAGCGTAGCTTTTCCACACGGTGTCCATTTTGGGCCCATAAGTACTTTTTGGAAATGTAGCGAACCTTTTGGATTGAACTCAAAACTTCATCGTGAAGTAAGACGAATTTCGGCCATTTTTTGAAAGAAAAAGCAATTTTAGGTTTGAAGGCTTGGATAGTCGGCCTACGAAGAATTGAGCGTACCTTTTGCACACGGTGTCCGTTTTTGGCCCAGAAGTACTTTTTGGAAATGTAGCGACCGTTTTGGATTGAACTCACTACTTCGTCGTGACGTCTGAGGGACTTTGGCCATTTTTCGAAAGAACGAGCACTTCTATATTTGGAACGCTCGGATAGTCGGCGTACGAAGAATTGAGCGTAACTTTTACAAGAGGTGTCCGTTTTGGGCCCATAAGTACTTTTTGAAAATGTAGCGACCCTTTTGGATTAAACTCACTACTTCGTTGTGACGTATGGGGGATTTTGGCCATTTTTAAAAAGAATGAGCAGTTTTATGTTTGGAAGGCTTGGATAGTCAGCGTACGAAGAATTGAGCGTAACTTTTGCACACGGTATCCGTTTTGGGCCCATAAGTACTTTTTGGAAATGTAGCGACCCTTTTGGATTGAACTCACTACTTCGTCGTGACGTATGAGGGATTTTGGCCATTTTTTGGAAAGAGTGACCCGTTTTATGTGTGGAAGGCTTGGATAGTCGGCGTACGAAGAATTGAGCATAACTTTTACAAGAGGTGCCCGTTTCGGGTCCATAACTACTTTTTGGAAATGTAGCGACTGTTTTGGATTGAACTCACTACTCCGTCGTGACGTCTGAGGGATTTTGGCCATTTTTCGAAAGAACGAGCACTTCTATATTTGGAAAGCTCGGATAGTCGGCGTACGAAGAATTGAGCGTAACTTTTGCAAGAGGTGTCCGTTTCGGGCCCATAAGTACTTTTTGTAAATGTAGCGACCCTTTTGGATTGAACTCACTACTTCATCGTGACGTATGAGGGATTTTGGCCATTTTTAAAAAGAATGAGCAGTTTTATGTTTGGAAGGCTTGGATAGTCGGCGTACGAAGAATTGAGCGTAACTTTTGCACACGGTGTCCGTTTTGGGCTCATAAGTACTTTTAGGAAATGTAGCGACATTTTTGGATTGAACTCACTACTTCGTCGTGATGTATGAGGGATTTTGGCCATTTTTTGGAAAGAGTGAGCAGTTTTATGTTTGGAAGGCTTGGATAGTCGGCGTACGAAGAATTGAGCGTATCTTTTGCACACAGTGTCCGTTTTGGGCCCATAAGTACGTTTTGGAAATGTAGTGACCATTTTGGATTGAACTCACCACTTCGTCGTGACGTATGATGGATTTCGGCCATTTTCTAAAAGAATTAGCACTTTTATACTTGGAAGGCTTGGATAGTCGGCGTACGAAGAATAGAGCGTACCTTTTGCACACGGTGTCCATTTTGGGCCCATAAGTACTTTTTGGAAACGTAGCGGCCCTTTTGGATTGAACTCACAACTTCGTCCTGACGTATGAGGGATTTTGGCCATTTTTTGGAAAGAATGAGTAGTTTTATGTTTGGAAGGCTTGGATAGTCGGCGTACGAAGAATTGAGCGTAACTTTTGCAAGAGGTGTCCGTTTCGGGCCCATAAGTACTTTTTGGAAATGTAGCGACCGTTTTGGATTGAACTCACTACTTCATCGTGACGTCTGAGGGATTTTGGCCATTTTTCGAAAGAATGAGCACATCTATATTTGGAACGCTCTGATAGTCGGCGTAAGAAGAATTGAGCGTAACTTTTGCAAGAGGTGTCCATTTTGGGCCCATAAGTACTTTTTGGAAATGTAGCGACCGTTTTGGATTGAACTCACTACTTCATCGTGACGTCTGAGGGATTTCGGCCATTTTTCGAAAGAATGAGCAGTTTTATGTTTGGAAGGCTTGGATAGTCGACGTACGAAGAATTGAGCGTACCGTTTGCACACGGTGTCCGTTTTGGGCCCATAAATACTTTTTGGAAATGTTGCGACCCTTTTGGATTGAACTCACTACTTCATCGTGACGTCTGAGGGATTTCGGCCATTTTTCGAAAGAATGAGCAGTTTTATGTTTGGAAGGCTTGGATAGTCGACGTACGAAGAATTGAGCGTACCGTTTGCACACGGTGTCCGTTTTGGGCCCATAAATACTTTTTGGAAATGTTGCGACCCTTTTGGATTGAACTCACTACTTCATCGTGACGTCTGAGGGATTTCGGCCATTTTTCGAAAGAATGAGCAGTTTTATGTTTGGAAGGCTTGGATAGTCGACGTACGAAGAATTGAGCGTACCGTTTGCACACGGTGTCCGTTTTGGGCCCATAAATACTTTTTGGAAATGTTGCGACCCTTTTGGATTGAACTCACTACTTCATCGTGACGTCTGAGGGATTTCGGCCATTTTTCGAAAGAATGAGCAGTTTTATGTTTGGAAGGCTTGGATAGTCGACGTACGAAGAATTGAGCGTACCGTTTGCACACGGTGTCCGTTTTGGGCCCATAAATACTTTTTGGAAATGTTGCGACCCTTTTGGATTGAACTCACTACTTCATCGTGACGTCTGAGGGATTTCGGCCATTTTTCGAAAGAATGAGCAGTTTTATGTTTGGAAGGCTTGGATAGTCGACGTACGAAGAATTGAGCGTACCGTTTGCACACGGTGTCCGTTTTGGGCCCATAAATACTTTTTGGAAATGTTGCGACCCTTTTGGATTGAACTCACTACTTCATCGTGACGTCTGAGGGATTTCGGCCATTTTTCGAAAGAATGAGCAGTTTTATGTTTGGAAGGCTTGGATAGTCGACGTACGAAGAATTGAGCGTACCGTTTGCACACGGTGTCCGTTTTGGGCCCATAAATACTTTTTGGAAATGTTGCGACCCTTTTGGATTGAACTCACTACTTCATCGTGACGTCTGAGGGATTTCGGCCATTTTTCGAAAGAATGAGCAGTTTTATGTTTGGAAGGCTTGGATAGTCGACGTACGAAGAATTGAGCGTACCGTTTGCACACGGTGTCCGTTTTGGGCCCATAAATACTTTTTGGAAATGTTGCGACCCTTTTGGATTGAACTCACTACTTCATCGTGACGTCTGAGGGATTTCGGCCATTTTTCGAAAGAATGAGCAGTTTTATGTTTGGAAGGCTTGGATAGTCGACGTACGAAGAATTGAGCGTACCGTTTGCACACGGTGTCCGTTTTGGGCCCATAAATACTTTTTGGAAATGTTGCGACCCTTTTGGATTGAACTCACTACTTCATCGTGACGTCTGAGGGATTTTGGCCATTTTAGTTCGATTGGAATCGAGCCATTGAAAAGTGGTTTTTCATTTCATGATAACTTCGGGTTTGTTCATTTTTGGCGAATTACTAGTCTAATTCGATTGGAATCGAGCCAATGAAAAGTGATTTTTCTATTTAAGATAACTTCGATTTTGTTCATTTTGGCGAATTGCTTGTCAAGTTCGGCTGGAATCGAGCCAATGAAAAGTGGTTTTTCATTTCATGATAACTTTGGGTCTGTTGATTTTGGCGAATTACTCGTGTAGTTCGATTGGAATCGAGCCAATGGAAAGGAGTTTTTCATATCTTGATAACTTTGAGTTTGTTCATTTTGGGGTATTGCT
Organism: Olea europaea var. sylvestris; assembly: GCF_002742605.1. NCBI lineage: Eukaryota > Viridiplantae > Streptophyta > Magnoliopsida > Lamiales > Oleaceae > Olea > Olea europaea. The sequence goes on from NW_019245549.1 coordinate 11,691, forward strand.
CGTCTAATTCGATTGGAATCGAGCCAAGGAAAAGTAGTTTTAGATTTCTTGTTAACTTCGGGTCTGTTCATTTCCAGTGAATTGCTAGTCTAATTCAATTGGAATCGAGCCAATGAAAAGGGGTTTTTCATTTCATGCTAACTTCGGGTTTGTTCATTTTGGCGAATTGCTCGTCTAATTCGATAGGAATCGAGCCAATGAAAAGTCACTTTCATTTCTAGATAACTTTGGGTTTGTTCGTTTTTGGCGAATTGCTAGTCTAAATCTTTGGGGATCGAGCCAATGAAACATGGCTTTTGATTTCATGATAACTTCGGGTTTGTTCATTCTGCGGAACTGATCGTCTGGTTCGATTTGAATTGAGCAATGAAAAGTGGTTTTTGATTTCATGATAGCTTCGGGTTTGTTCATTTTTGGCGAATTGCTAGTCTAATTCGATTGGAATTGAGCCAATGAAAAGTGGCTTTGGATTTCATGATAACTTCGGGTTTGTTCCTTTTGGCAAATTGCTCGTCCTGTTTGATTGGAATCAAGCCAATGGTTTTTCATTTCATGATAACTTCGGGTTTGTTCATTTTTGGGGAGTTGCTAGTCTAAATCGATTGGTATCGAGCCAATGATAAGTGGCTTTTTATTTCTTGATAACTCTGGCTTTGTTCGTTTTTGGCGAGTTGCTGGTCTAATTCGATTGAAATCGAGCCAATGAAAAGTGGTTTTTGATTTCATGGTAACTTTGGGCCTGTTCGTTTTTAGCGAGTTGCTAGTTTAATTCGATTGGAATTGAGCCAATGAAAAGTTGTTTTTGATTTCATGAAAACTTTGGGTTTGTTGGTTTTGGCCAATTGGTCGTCCAATTCGATTGGAATCCAGCTAATGAAAAGTTGTTTTTGATTTCATGATAACTTCGGGTTTGTTCTTTTTGGCGAATTGCTCATCTAGTTCGATTGGAATCGAGCCAGTGAAAAGTAATTTTTCATTTCATGATAACTTCGGGTTTGTTCATTTTGGTGAATTACTCGGCTAATTCGATAGGAATCGAGCCAATGAAAAGTCACTTTTCATTTCAAGATAACTTTGGGTTTGTTCGTTTTTGGCGAACTGCTAGTCTAAATCGATTGGAGTCGAGCCAATGAAAAGTGGTTTTTGATTTCACGATAACTTCGGGTTTGTTCCTTTTTTGCAAATTACTAGTCTAATTCGATTGGAATCGAGCCAATGAAAAGTGGTTCTCATTTCAAGATAACTTCGGGTTTGATCATTTTTGGCGAATTGCTAGTCTAAATTGATTGGAATTGAGCCTGTGAAAGGTGGCTTTTGATTTCATGATTACTTCGGGTTTGTTCATTTTGGCGAATTACTCGTCTAGATCGATTGGAATCGACCCAATGGAAAGGGGTTTTTCATTTCTTGATAAGTTCGAGTTTGTTCGTTTTAGCGAACTGCTAGTCGAAATCGATTGGAATCAAGCCAATGAAAAGTGGTTTTTTATTTGTTAATATCTTCGGGTTTGTTCATTTTTGGTGAATTGCTGGTCTAAATCGATTGGTATCGAGCCAATGAAAAATGGCTTTTGATTTCATGATCACTTCACGTTTGTTCATTTTGGCGAATTGCTATTCTAATTTGATTGGAATCGAGCTAATGAAAAGTGGTTTTTGAGTTCATGATAACTTGGGGTTTGTTGGTTTTTGGAGAATTGCTGGTCTAATTTGAATGGAATCGAGCCAATGAAAAGTTATTTTTGATTTCATGATAACCTCGGGTTTATTCATTTTTGGCGAATTACTAGTCTAATTCGATTGGAATCGAGCCAATGAAAAGTGGTTTTTGATTTCACGATAACTTCGGGTTTGTTCGTTTTTAGCAAATTGCTAGTCTAAATCAATTGGAATCGAGCCAATGAAAAGTGGCTTTTGATTTCATGATAACATCGGGTTTTTTCGTTTTGGCGAATTGCTCGTCTAGTTGAGAAGTTGTTTTTCATTTCATGATGACTTTTGGTTTGTTCATTTTAGGGGATTGCTCGTCTAATTCGATAGGAATCGAGCCAATGAAAAGTGGTTTTTGATTTCATGTCAACTTTAGGTTTGTTCATTTTTGGCGAATTGCTAGTCTAATTCGATTGGAATCGAGCCAATGAAAAGAGGTTTTTCATTTCATGATAATGGGTTCGTTCATTTCGGCGAATTTCTCGTCTAATTCGATAGGAATCGAACCGTTGAAAAGTCATTTTTCATTTCTAGATAACATTGGGTTTGTTCATTTTTGGTGACCTGCTAGTCTAAATCATTTGGAATCGAGCCAATGAAAAGTGGTTTTTGATTTCACGATAACTTCGGGTCTATTCGTTTTTGGTGAATTACTAGTCTAATTCGATTATAATTGAGCTAATGAAAAGTGGTTTTTTATTTCAAGATAACTTCGGGTCTGTTCATTTTTGGCGAATTGCTAGTCTAAATCGACTGGAATGGAGCCAACGAAACGTGGCTTTTGATTTCATGATAACTTCGGGTTTGTTCATTTTCGCGAATTGCTCGTCTAGTTCGATTGGAATCGAGCCAATGAAAGGTAGTTTTTGATTTCTTGTTAACTTCATGTTTGTTCATTTTTGGCGAATTGCTAGTTTAATTCGATTGGAATCAAGCCAATGAAAAGTAGCTTTTGATTTCATGATGACTTCAGAGTTTGTTCATTTTTGGCGATTTGCTAGTCTAAATCGATTGGAATCGATCCAATGAAAAAAGGCTTTTGATTTCATTATAACTTCGGGTTTGTTCATTTTAGGCGTGTTTCTTGTCTAAATTGATTGAAATCGAGCCGATGAAAAGTGGGTTTTGATTTTATGATAACTTCGGGTTTGTTCATTTTCGCGAATCGTTCATCTGGCTCGATTGGAATCGAGCCAATGAAAAGTGGCTTTCCATTTCATGATAACGTTGGGTTTGTTCGTTTTGGCGAATTGCTCGTCTAATTCGATAGGAATCGAGCCAATGGAATGTGGTTTTTCATTTCAAGATAACTTCAGGTTTGGTCGTTTTTGGCGATCTGCTAGTCTAAATCGATTGGAATCGGGCTAATGAAAAGTGGTTTTTGATTTCATGTTAACTTTGGGTTTGTTCATCTTTGGCGAATTACTAGTCTAATTCGATTGGAATCGAGCCAATGAAAAGTGGTCTTTCATTTCAAGATGACTTCGGGTTTGTTCGTTTTTGGCGAAATGCTAGTCTAAATCGATTAGAATCGAGTCAATGAAAAGTGGCTTTTGATTTCATGATAACTTCGGGTTTGTTCATTTTGACGAATTGTTCGACTAGTTCGATTGGAATCAAGCCAATGGAAAGGGGTGTTTCATTTCTTAATAACTTTGGGTTTGATCATTTTTGCAAACTGCTAGTCGAAGTAGATTGGAATCGAGCCAATGAAAAATGGTTTTTTATTTGATGATATCTTCGGGTTTGTTCATTTTTGACAAATTTTTGGTCTAAATCGATTGGAATTGAGCCAATGAAAAGTGGCTTTTGATTTAATGATAACTTCCGGTTTGTTCATTTTGGCGAATTGCTATTCTAATTTGATTGGAATCGAGCTAATGAAATGTGGTTTTTGATTTCATGATAACTTTATGTTTGTTTATTTTTGGAGAATTGATGGTCTAATTTGAATGGAATCGAGCCAATGAAAAGTTATTTTTGATTTCATGATAACTTTGGGTTTATTCGTTTTTAGCGAATTGCTAGTCTAATTCGATTGGAATCGAGCCAATGAAAGGTGGTTGTTGATTTCATGATAACTTCGGGTTTGTTCGTTTTTGGCGAATTGAAGTCTAATTCAATTGGAATCGAGCCAATGAATTTCATTTCATGACAACTTCAGGTTTGTTCATTTTTGGCGAATTGATAGTCTAAATCTTTTGGAATCGAGCCAATGAAAAGTGGCTTTTAATTTCATGAAAAATTTGGGTTTGTTCATTTTGGTGAATTGCTCGACTAGTTCGATTGGAATGGAGCCATTGAAAGTGGTTTTTCATTTCATGATAACTTTTGGTTTGTTCGTTTTGGGGAATTGCTCATCTAATTCGATTGGAATCGAGCCAATGAAATGTGGTTTTTGATTTCATGTCAACTTCGGGTTTGTTCATTTTTGGCGAATTACTAGTCTAATTCGATCGGAATCGAGCTAATGAAAAGTGGTTTTTCATTTCAAGATAACTCCGGGTTTGTTCATTTTTGGCGAATTGCTAGCGTAAATCGATTGGAATCGAGCCAATGAAAAGTGGCTTTTGATTTCATGATAACATTGCATTTTTTCGTTTTGGCGAATTGCTCGTCCAGTTCGATTGGAATCAAGCCAATGGAAAGTGGTTTTTCATTTCATGATAACTTTTGTTTGTTCATTTTGGGGAATTGCTCGTCCAGGTCGATAGGAATCGAGCCAATGAAAAGTGGTTTTTGATTTCATGATAACTTTAGGTTTGTTCATTTTTTGGCGAATTGTTCGTCTAAATCGATTGGAATCGGGCCAATGAAAAGTGGCTTTTGATTTCATGATAATTTTGATTTTGTTCATTTTAGCGAATTGCTCGTCTAGTTCGATTGGAATCGAGCCAAGGAAAAGTGGTTTTTCAATTCATGATAACTTCGGGTTTCTTTATTTTGGCGAATTGCTCGTCTAGTTCCATTGGAATCGAGCCACTGGAAAGAAATTTTTCATATCTTGATAACTTCGGGTTTGTTCATTTTGGGGAATTGTTCGTCTAATTCGATTGGATTCGAGCCAAGGAAAAGTAGTTTTTGATTTCTTGTTAACTTCGGGTTTGATCGTTTTTGGCGAATTGCTAGTCTAAATCGATTGGAATCGGGCCAATGAAAAGTGGCTTTTGATTTCATGATAACTTCGGGTTTCTTTATTTTGGCGAATTGCTCGTCTAGTTCGATTGGAATCGAGCCAAGGAAAAGTGGTTTTTCAATTCATGATAACTTCGGGTTTCTTTATTTTGGCGAATTGCTCGTCTAGTTCGATTGGAATCGAGCCAAGGAAAAGTGGTTTTTCAATTCATGATAACTTCGGGTTTCTTTATTTTGGCGAATTGCTCGTCTAGTTCGATTGGAATCGAGCCAAGGAAAAGTGGTTTTTCAATTCATGATAACTTCGGGTTTCTTTATTTTGGCGAATTGCTCGTCTAGTTCGATTGGAATCGAGCCAAGGAAAAGTGGTTTTTCAATTCATGATAACTTCGGGTTTCTTTATTTTGGCGAATTGCTCGTCTAGTTCGATTGGAATCGAGCCAAGGAAAAGTGGTTTTTCAATTCATGATAACTTCGGGTTTCTTTATTTTGGCGAATTGCTCGTCTAGTTCGATTGGAATCGAGCCAAGGAAAAGTGGTTTTTCAATTCATGATAACTTCGGGTTTGTTCATTTTGGGGAATTGTTCGTCTAATTCGATTGGATTCGAGCCAAGGAAAAGTAGTTTTTGATTTCTTGTTAACTTCGGGTTTGATCGTTTTTGGCGAATTGCTAGTCTAATTTGATTGGAATCAAGCCAATGAAAAGGGGTTTTTCATTTCATGATAACTTAGGGTTTTTTCGTTTTGTCGAATTGCTCGTCTAATTTGACAGGAATCGAGCCAATGAAAAGTCACTTTTCAATTCAAGATAACTTTGGGTTTGTTTATTTTTGGCGAACTGCTAGCCTAAATCGTTTGGAATTGATCCAATGAAAAGTGGTTTTTGATTTCACGATAAGTTCGGGTTTGTTCATTTTTTGGCGAATTACTAGTCTAATTCGATTGGAATCGAGCCAATGAAAAGTGGTTTTTCATATCATGATAACTTTGGTTTTGTTCATTTTTGGCAAATTGCTAGTTTTAATCTTTTGGAATCGAGCCAATGAAACATGGCTTTTGATTTCATGATAACTTCGGGTTTGTTCATTTTGGTGAATTGCTTGTCTAGTTCGATTAGAATTGAGTAATGAAAAGTGGTTTTCGATTTCATGATAACTTTGGGTTTGTTCGTTTTTGGCGAATTGCTAGTCTAATTCAATTGGAATCGAGCCAATGAAAATTGATTTTGCATTACATTATAACTTCGGGTTTGTTCATTTTTGGCGAACTGCAAGTCTAAATCTTTTGGAATCGAGCTAGTGAAAAGTGGCTTTTCATTTCATGATAACTTCGAGTTTGTTCCTTTTGGCAAATTACTCGTCTTGTTCAATTAGAATCGAGCCAATGAAAAGTGGTTTTTCGTTTCATGATAACTTCGGGTTCGTTCATTTTTGGCGAGTTGCTTGTCTAAATTAATTGGAACGAGCCAATGAAAAGTGGCTTTTGATTTCTTGATAACTTTGGTTTTGTTCATTTTTGGCGAATTACTGGTCTAATTCGATTGGAATCGAGCCAATGAAAAATGGTTTTTCATTTCAGGGTAAATTTGGGTTTGTTCATTTTTGGCGAGTTGCTGGTTTAATTCGATTGGAATCGAGCCCATGAAAAGTTATTTTTGATTTCATGATAACTTCGGGTTTGATCATTTTGGTGAATTGCTCATCCAATTTGATTGGAATCGAGCCAATGAAAAGTGGTTTTTGATTTCATGATAACTTCGGCTTTGTTTTTTTTGGCGAATTGCTCATCTAGTTCGATTGGAATCGAGCCAATGAAAAGTGGTTTTTCATTTCATGATAACTTCGGGTTTGTTCGTTTTGGTGAATTGCTCGTCTAATTTGATAGGAATCGAGCCAATGAAATACCAATGAAAAGTGGCTTTTGATTTCGTGATAACTTTAGATTTGTTCGTTTTGGTGAATTGCTCGTCCAATTTGATAGGAATCGAGCCAATGAAAAGTCACTTTTCATTTCAAGATAAGTTTGGGTTTGTTCATTTTTGGCCAACTGCTAGTCTGAATCGATTGGAATCGGGCCAATGAAAGTGGTTCTTGATTTCACGATAACTTCGAGTTTGTTCGTTTTTGGCAAATTACTAGTCTAATTCGATTGGAATCGAGCCAATGAAAAGTGGTTTTTCGTTTCAAGATAACTTCGGGTTTGATCAGTTTTGGCGAATTGCTAGTCTAAATCGATTGGAATCAAGCCAATGAAAAGTGGCTTTTGATTTCATGATAACTTCGGGTTTGTTCATTTTGGCAAATTGCTCGTGTAGTTCGATTAGAATTGAGCCAATGGAAAGGGATTTTTCATTTCTTCATGACTTCGGCTTTGTTCGTTTTGGCGAATTGCTAGTCGAAATCGATTGGAATCGAGCCAATGAAAAGTGGTTTTTTATTTGATGATATCTTCGGGTTTGTTCGTTTTTGACAAATTGCTTGTCTAAATCGATTGGAATCGAGCCAACGAAAAGTGGCTTTTGATTTCATGATAACTTCAAGTTTATTCGTTTTGGCGAATTGCTATTCTAATTTGATTGGAATCGAGCTAATGAAAAGTGGTTTTTGATTTTATGATAACTTTGGGTTTGTTGTTTTTTGCCAAATTGCTTGTCTAATTTTTATGGAATCGAGCCAATGAAAAGTTATTTTTGATTTCATGATTACTTTGGGTTTATTCATTTTTGGCGAATTGCTAGTCTAATTCAATTGGAATCGAGCCGATGAAAAGTGGTTTTTGATTTCATGATAACTTCGGGTTTGTTCATTTTTGGTGAATTTCTATTCTAATTCGATTGGAATCAATCCAATGAAAAGTGGCTTTTGATTTCATGATAACTTCGGGTTTGTTCATTTTTGGCGAATTGCTCTTCTAGTTCGATTGGAATCGAGTCAATGAAAAGTCGTTTTTGATTTCTTGTTAACTTCGGGTTTGTTCATATTTGGCGAATTGCTAGTCTAATTCGATTGGAATTGAGCTAATGAAAAGAGGTTTTTCATTTCAGGACAATTTTGGGTTTGTTCGTTTTGGCTAATTGCTCATCTAATTCGATAGGAATCGAACCAACGAAAAGTCATTTTTCATTTCAAGATAACTTTGGGTTTGTTCATTTTTAGCGAACTGCTAGTCTAAATCGATTGGAATCGAGCCAATGAAAAGTTATTTTTGATTTCGTGATAACTTCGGGTTTATTCATTTTTGGCGAATTGCCAGTCTAATTCGATTGGAATCGAGCCAATGAAAAGTGCTTTTTGATTTTATGATAACTTTGGGTTTGTTCTTTTTGGCAAATTGCTTGTCTAGTTCGATTGGAATCGAGTAAATGAAAAGTGGTTTTTCATTCCATGATAAGTTTGGGTTTGTTCATTTTGGTGAATTGCTCGTCTAATTCGATAGGAATCGAGCCAAAGAAAAGTCACTTTTCATTTCAAGATAACTTTGGGATTGTTCGTTTTTGGTGAACTGCTAGTCTAAAACGATTGGAATCGAGCCAATGAGAAGTGGTTTTTTATTTCACGATAACTTCGGGTTTGTTCGTTTTTGGCAAATTACAAGTCTAATTCAATTAGAATCGAGCCAATGAAAAGTGGTTTTTTAGTTTCATGATAACTTCGGGTTTGTTCATTTTTGGCGAGTTGCTAGTCTAAATCGATTGGAATCGAGCCAATGAAAAGTGGCTTTTGATTTCTTGATAACTTTGTTTGTTCATCTTTGGCGAATTGCTGGTCTAATTCGAATGGAATCGAGCCAATGAAAAGCGGTTTTTGATTTCATGGTAACTTTAGGTTTGTCCATTTTTGAGAGTTGATGGTTTGATTCTATTGGAATCAAGCTAATTGAAAGTTATTTTTGATTTCATGATAACTTCGGGCTTGTTAGTTTTGGCGAATTGCCCGTCCAATTCGATTGGAATCGGGCCAATGAAAAGTGGTTTTTGATTTCATGATAACTTCAGGTTTGTTCTTTTTGGCAAATTGCTCGTCTAGTTCGATTGGAATCGAGTCCATTAAAAGTGGTTTTTCATTTCCTGATAACTTCGGGTTTGTTCATTTTGGTGAATTGTTCCTCTAATTCGATTGGAATCGAGCCAATGAAAAGTCACTTTTCATTTCAAGATGACTTTAGGTTTGTTTGTTTTTGGCGAACTGCTAGTCTAAATAGATTTGAATCGAGCCAATGAAAAGTCGTTTTTGATTTCACGATAACTTCGGGTTTGTTCGTTTTTGGCAAATTACTTGTCTAATTCAATTGGAATGGAGCCAATGAAAAGTGGTTTTTCATTTCAAGATAACTTCAGGTTTGATCATTTCTGACGAATTGCTAGTCTAAATCGATTGGAATCGAGCCAATGAAAGTGGCATTCGATTTCATGATAACTTCGGGTTTGTTCATTTTGGCGAATTTCTCGTCTTGTTCGATTGGAATTGAGCCAATGAAAAGTGGTTTTTCATTTCATGATAACTTCAGGTTTGTTCGTTTTGGCGAATTGTTCGTCTAATTTGATAGGAATCGAGCCAATGAAATGTGGTTTTTCCTTTCAAGATAACTTCGGGTTTGTTCGTTTTTAGCGAACTGCTAGTCTAATTCGATTGAAATCGAGCCAATGAAAACTGGTTTTTGATTTCACGATAATTTGGCTTTGTTCGTTTTTGGCGAATTGCTAGTCTAAATCGATTGGAATCGAACCGATGAAAAGTGGCTTATGCTTTCATGATAACTTCAGGTTTCTTCATTTTGACGAATTGCTATTCTATTTTGACTGGAATCGAGCCAATGAAAAGTGGTTTTTGATTTCATGATAACTTTAGGTTGGCTTGTTTTTGGAGAATTGCTGGCCTAACTTGAAGGGAATCGAGCCAATGAAAAGTTATTTTTGATTCATGATAACTTCGGGTTTATTCATTTTTGGCGAATAGCTAGTCTAATTCGATTGGAATCGAGCCAATGAAAAGTGCTTTTTGATTACATGATAACTTCGGGTTTGTTCGTTTTGGCGAATTGCTCCTCTAGTTCAATTGGAATCGAGCCAATGAAAAGTGGGCTTTCATTTCATGATAACTTCGGGTTTGTTCGTTTGGGCGGATTGTTCATCTAATTCGATAGAAATCGAGCTAATGAAATGTGGTTTTTCATTTCAAGATAACTTCGGGTTTGTTTGTTTTTCGTGAATTGCTAGTTTAAATCGATTGGAATTGAGCCAATGAAAGGTGGCTTTTTATTTCATGATAACTTCGGGTTTGTTCATTTTGGCAACTTGCTCGTCTATTTCGATTGGAATCGAGCCAATGAAAAGTGGTTTTTCATTTCATGATAACTTAGGGTTTGTTCGTTTTGGCATATTGCTCGTCTACTTCAATGGAATCTAGCCAATGAAATGTGATTTTTCATTTCAAGATAACTTCGGGCTTGCTCATTTTTAGCGAACTGCTAGTCTAAATCTATTGGAATCGAGCCAATGAAAAGTGATTTTTGATTTCACGATAAGTTCAGGTGTGTTCATTGTTGGCGAATTGCTAGTCGAAATCAATTGGAATCTAGCCTATGAAAAGTGGCTTTTGATTTCATTATAACTTCAGGTTTGTTCATTTTGGCGAATTGCTATTCTAATCTGATTAGAATCGAGCGAATGAAAAGTGGTTTTTGATTTCATGATAACTTTGGTTTGTTTGTTTTTGGCGAATTGCTGGTCAATTTGAATGGAATCGAGCCAATGAAAAGTTATTTTTGATTTCATGATAATTTGGGTTTATTCATTTTTGGCGAACTGCTAGTCTAATTCGATTGGAATCGAGCTAATGAAATGTGCTTTTTGATTTCATGATAACTTCAGATTTGTTCAGTTTAGCGAATTTCTAGTCTAATTCGATTGGAATCGAGCCAATGAAAAGTGGCTTTTGATTTCAGATAACTTCGGGTTTGTTCGTTTTTAGCGAATTGATAATCTAGTTCGATTGGAATCGAGCCAATGAAAAGTGGTTTTTCATTTCATGATAACTTCGGGTTTATTTATTTTTGGGGAACTGCTAATCTAAATCTTTTGGAATTGAGCCAACGAAAAGTGGCTTTTGATTTCATTATAACTTTGGGTATGTTATTTTTGCGAATTGCTAGTCTAGATCGATTGGAATCGAGTCAATGAAAAGTGGTTTTTCATTTCTTGATAACTTCGGGTTTGTTCGTTTTTAGCGAACTGCTAGTCTAAATCGATTGGAAGCGAGCCAATGAAAAGTGATTTTTGATTTCACGATAAGTTCGAGTTTGTTCGTTTTTGGCGAATTGCGAGTCTAACTCGATTGGAATCGAGCCAATGAAATGTGGTTTTTCATTTCAAGATAACTTCGGGTTTGTTCGTTTTTAGCGAACTGCTAGTCTAAATCGATTGGAATCGAGCCAATGAAAAGTGATTTTTGATTTCACGATAAGTTCGAGTTTGTTCGTTTTTGGCGAATTGCTAGTCTAACTCGATTGGAATCGAGCCAATGAACAGTGGCTTTTGATTTTATGATAACTTCAGGTTTGTTCGTTTTGGCGAATTGCTATTCCAATTTGATTGGAAATGGAGCTAATGAAAAGTGGTTTTTGATTTCATGATAACTTTAGGTTTGTTTGTTTTTGGCGAATTGCTGGTCTAATTTGAATGGAATCGAGGCGATGAAAAGTGGCTTTTGATTTCATGATAACTTCGGGTTTGTTCATTTTTGGCGAATTGATAGTCTAGTTCGATTGGAATCGAGCCAACGAAAAGTGGTTTTTCATTTCATGATAACTTCGGGTTTGTTCATTTTTGGCTAACTGCTACTCTAAATCTTTTGGAATTGAGCCAATGAAAAGTGGATTTTGATTTCATTATAACTTCGGGTTTGTTCTTTTTGGCCAATTGCAAGTCTAGTTCGATTAGAATCGAGGCAATGAAAAGTTTTTTTCATATCATGATAACTTCGGGTTTGTACGTTTTGGCGAATTCCTCGTCTAATTCGATAGGAATCAAGCTAATGAAATGTGGTTTTTCATTTCACGATAACTTCGAGTTTGTTCGTTTTTGGCGAATTACTAGTCTAACTCGATTGGAATCGAGCCAATGAAATGTGGTTTTTGATTTCATGATGAGTTCGAGTTTGTTCGTTTTTGGCGAATTACTAGTCTAACTCGATTGGAATCGAGCCAATGAAATGTGGCTTTTGATTTTATGATAACTTCAGGTTTGTTCGTTTTGGCGAATTGCTATTCTAATTTGATTGGAAATGGAGCTAATGAAAAGTGGTTTTTGATTTCATGATAACTTTGGGTTTGTTTGTTTTTGGCGAATTGCTGGTCTAAATTGATTGGAAATGGAGCTAATGAAAAGTTATTTTTGATTTCATGATAACTTCGGGTTTATTCATTTTTTGCGAATTGCTATTCTAATTCGATTGGAATCGAGCCAATGAAAAGTGCTTTTTGATTTCATGATAACTTTGGGTTTGTTCGTTTTTGGCGAATTGCTAGTCTAACTTGATTGGAATCGAGCCAATGAACAGTGGCTTTTGATTTTATGATAACTTCAGGTTTGTTCGTTTTGACGAATTGCTATTCTAATTTGATTGGAAATGGAGCTAATGAAAAGTGGTTTTTGATTTCATGATAACTTTAGGTTTGTTTGTTTTTGGCGAATCGCTGGACTAATTTGAATGGAATCGAGCCAATGAAAAATGGCTTTTGATTTCATGATAACTTCGGGTTTGTTCATTTTTGGCGAATTGATAGTCTAGTTCGATTGGAGTCGAGCCAATGAAAAGTGGTTTTTCATTTCATGATAACTTCGGGTTTGTTCATTTTTGGCTAACTGCTACTCTAAATATTTTGGAATTGAGCCAATGAAAAGTGGCTTTTGATTTCATTATAACTTCGGGTTTGTTCCTTTTGGCCAATTGCAAGTCTAGTTCGATTAGAATCGAGTCAATGAAAAGTTGTTTTTCATTTCATGATAACTTCGGGTTTGTACGTTTTGGCGAATTCCTCGTCTAATTCGATAGGAATCGAGCCAATGAAATGTGGTTTTTCATTTCACGATAACTTCGGGTTTGTTCGTTTTTAGCGAGCTGCTAGTCTAAATCGATTGGAATCGAGCCAATGAAAATTGGTTTTTGATTTCACGATAAGTTCGAGTTTGTTCGTTTTTGGCGAATTGCTAGTCTAACTCGATTGGAATCGAGCCAATGTAAAGTGGCTTTTGATTTTATGATAACTTCGGGTTTGTTCATTTTGGCGAATTGCTATTCTAATTTGATTGGAAATGGAGCTAATGAAAAGTGGTTTTTGATTTCTTGATAACTTTGGGTTTGTTTGTTTTTGGCTAATTGCTGGTCTAATTTGAATGGAATCGAGCCAATGAAAAGTTATTTTTGATTTCATGATAACTTCGGGTTTATTCGTTTTTGGCGAATTGCTAGTCTAATTCGATTGGAATCGAGCCAATGAAAAGTGCTTTTTGATTTCATGATAACTTTGGGTTTGTTCGTTTTTGGCGAATTGCTAGTCTAATTCGTTTGGAATAGAGCAAATGAAAAGTGGTTTTTGATTTCATGGTAACTTTAGGTTTGTCCATTTTTGCGAGTTGCTGGTTTAATTCGGTTGGAATCGAGTCAATAAAAAGTTGTTTTTGATTTCATGATAACTTCGGGTTTGTTCGTTTTGGCGAATTGCTCATCTAGTTCGATTGGAACCGAGTCAATTAAAAGTGGTTTTTCATTTCATGATAACTTCGGGTTTGTTCGTTTTGGTGAATTGCTCCTCTAATTCGATAGGAATCGAGCCAACGAAAAGTCACTTTTCATTTCAAGATAACTTTGGGTTTGTTTATTTTTGGCTAACTGCTCGTCTATATCAATTGGAATCGAGCCAATGAAAAGTGGTTTTTGATTTCATGATAACTTTGGGCTTGTTTGTTTTTGGCGAATTGCTGGTCAATTTGAATGGAATCGAGCCAATGAAAAGTTATTTTTGATTCCATGATAACTTCGGGTTTATTAGTATTTCGCGAAATGCTAGTCTAATTCGATTGGAATCGAGCCGATGAAAAGTGGTTTTTGATTTCATGATAACTTCGGGTTTATTAGTATTTCGCGAAATGCTAGTCTAATTCGATTGGAATCGAGCCGATGAAAAGTGGTTTTTGATTTCATGATAACTTCGGGTTTATTAGTATTTCGCGAAATGCTAGTCTAATTCGATTGGAATCGAGCCGATGAAAAGTGGTTTTTGATTTCATGATAACTTCGGGTTTGTTTGTTTTGGCGAATTGCTCGTCTAATTATATAGGAATCGAGCCAATGAAATGTGGTTTTTCATTTCAAGATAACTTCGGGTTTGTTCATTTTTAGTGAACTGCAAGTCTAATTCGAATGGAATCGAGCCAATGAAAAGTGGTTTTTGATTTCACGATAACTTCGTGTTTGTTCTTTTTTGGCAAATTACTAGTCTAATTCAATTGGAAACGAGCCAATGAAAAGTGGTTTTTTATTTCAAGATAACTTCGGGTTGGATCATTTCTAGCGAATTGCTAGTCTAAATCGATTGGAATCGAGCCAATGAAAAGTGGCTTTCGATTTCATGATAACTTCGCGTTTGTTCATTTTGGCGAATTACTCATCTAGTTCGATTGGAATCGAACCAATGAAAAGTGGTTTTTCATTTCAGGATATCTTCGGGTTTGTTCATTTTGGCGAATTACTCATCCGATTCAATAGAAATCGAGCCAATGAAATGTGGTTTTTCATTTCAAGATAACTTCGGGTTTGTTCATTTTTAGCGAACTGCTAGTCTAAATCGATTGGAATCGAGCCAATGAAAAGTGGTTTTTGATTTCAAGATAATTCGGGTTTGTTCATTTTTGGCAAATGGCTAGTCTATATCGATTGGAATCGAGCCAATGAAAAGTGGCTTTTGATTTCATGATAACTTCAGGTTTGTTCATTTTGGCGAATTGCTATTCTAATTTGATTGAAATCGAGCTAATGAAAAGTGGTTTTTTATTTCATGATAACTTTGGATTTGTTTGTTTTTGGAGAATTGCTGGTCTAATTTGAATGGAATCGAGCCAATGAAAAGTTATTTTTGATTTCATGATAACTTCGGGTTTGTTCGTTTTTGGTGAATTGCTAGTCTAATTTGATTGGAATCGAGCCATTGAAAAGTACTTTTTGATTTCATGATATCTTTGGGTTTGTTTTTTTTGGCGAATTGCTCGTCTAGTTCGATTGGAATCGAGTAAATGATTAGTGGTTTTTCATTCCATGATAAGTTCGGGTTTGTTCATTTTGGTGAATTGCTCGTCTAATTAGATAGGAATCGAGCCAAAGAAAAGTCACTTTTCATTTCAAGATAACTTTGGGTTTGTTCATTTTTGGTGAACTGCTAGTCTAAATCGATTGGAATCGAGCTAATGAGAAGTGGTTTTCTATTTCACGATAACTTCGGGTTTGTTCGTTTTTGGCAAATTACAAGTCTAATTCAATTGGAATTGAGCCAATGAAAAGTGGTTTTTTCATTTCATGATAACTTCGGGTTTGATCATTTTTGGCGAGTTGCTAGTCTAAATCGATTGGAATCGAGCCAATGAAAAGTGGCTTTTGATTTCTTGATAACTTTGTTTGTTCATTTCTGGCGAATTGCTGGTCTAATTCGAATGGAATCGAGCCAATGAAAAATGGTTTTTGATTTCATGGTAACTTTAGGTTTGTCCATTTTTGCGAGTTGATGGTTTGATTCTATTGGAATCGAGCCGATGAAATATTATTTTTGATTTGATGATAACTTCGGGTTTGATAGTTTTGGCGAACTGCCCGTCCAATTCGATTGGAATTGTGCCAATGAAAAGTGGTTTTTGATTTCATGATAACTTCAAGTTTGTTCTTTTTGGCGAATTGCTCGTCTAGTTCGATTGGAATCGAGTCAATTAAAAGTGGTTTTTCATTTCCAGATAACTTCGGGTTTGTTCGTTTTGGTGAATTGTTCGTCTAATTCGATAGGAATCGAGCCAATGAAAAGTCACTTTTCATGTCAAGATAACTTTGGGTTTGTTCGTTTTTGGCGAACTGCTAGTCTAAATTGATTGGAATCGAGCCAATGAAAAGTGGTTTTTGATTTCACGATAACTTCGGGTTTTTTCTTTTTGGCAAATTACTAGTCCAATTCAATTGGAATGGAGCCAACGAAAAGTGGTTTTTCATTCCAAGATAACTTCGGGTTTGATCATTTCTGGCGAATTGCTAGTCTAAATCGATTGGAATCGAGCCAATGAAAAGTGGCATTTGATTTCATGATGACTTCGGGTTTGTCATTTTGGCGAGTTGCTCGTCTTGTTCGATTGGAATGGAGCTAATGAAAAGTGGTTTTTCATTTCATGATAACTTCGGGTTTGTTCATTTTTGGCGAACTGCTACTCTAAATCTTTTGGAATTGAGCCAACGAAAAGTGGCTTTTGATTTCATTATAACTTCGGGTTTGTTCTTTTTGGCGAATTGCTAGTCTAGTTCGATTGGAATCGAGTCAATGAAAAGTGGTTTTTCATTTCTTGATAACTTCGGGTTTATTCGTGTTGGCGAATACTTCGTCTGATTCGATCGAAATCGAGCCAATGAAATGTGGTTTTTCATTTCAAGATAACTTCAGGTTTGTTCGTTTTTAGCGAACTGCTAGTCTAATTCAATTGGAACCGAGCCAATGAAAAGTGGTTATTGATTTCACGATAATTCAGGTTTGTTCATTTTTGGTGAACTGCTAGTCTAAATCGATTTGAATCGAGCCAATGAAAAGTGGCTTTTGATTTCATGATAACTTCAGGTTTGTTCGTTTTGGCGAATTGCTATTCTAATTTGATTGGAATCGAGCCAATGAAAAGTGGTTTTTAATTTCATGATAACTTTGGGTTTGTTTGTTTTTGGAGAATTGCTGGTCTATTTTGAATGGAATCGAGCCAATGAAAAGTTATTTTTGATTTCATGATAACTTCGGGTTTATTCATTTTTGGCGAATTGCTAGTCTAATACGATTGGAATCGAGCCAATGAAAAGTGCTTTTTGATTTCATGATAACTTCGAGTTTATTTTTTTTGGCGAATTGCTCGTCTAGTTCAATTGGAATCGAGCCAATGAAAAGTGGGTTTTCATTTCATGATAACTTCGGGTTTGTTCGTTTTGGCGAATTGCTCATCTAATTCGATAGGAATCTAGCCAATGAAATGTGGTTTTTCATTTCAAGATAACTTCGGGTTTGTTTGTTTTTCGCAAATTGCTAGTTTAAATCGATTGGAATCGAACCAATGAAAGGTGGCTTTTTATTTCATGATAACTTCGGGCTTGTTCATTTTGGCGACTTGCTCGTGTAGTTCGATTGGAATCGAGCCAATGAAAAGTGGTTTTTCATTTCATGATAACTAAGGGTTTGTTCGTTTTGGCATATTGCTTGTCTAATTCAATGGTATCGAGCCAATGAAATGTGGTTTTTCATTTCAAGATAACTTCGAGTTTGTTCATTTTTAGCGAACTGCTAGTCTAAATCGATTGGAATCGAGCTAATGAAAAGTGGTTTTTGATTTCATAATAACTTTGGGTTTGTTTATTTTTGGCGAATTGTTGGTCAATTTGATTGGAATCGAGCCAATGAAAAGTGGTTTTTCATTTCATGATAACTTCGGGTTTGTTCGTTTTTGGCGAATTTCTAGTCCAATTCGATTGGAATCGAGCTAATGAAAAGTGGTTTTTGATTTCATAATAACTTTGGGTTTGTTTATTTTTGGCGAATTGTTGGTCAATTTGATTGGAATCGAGCCAATGAAAAGTGGTTTTTCATTTCATGATAACTTCGGGTTTGTTCGTTTTTGGCGAATTTCTAGTCCAATTCGATTGGAATCGAGCTAATGAAAAGTGGTTTTTGATTTCATAATAACTTTGGGTTTGTTTATTTTTGGCGAATTGTTGGTCAATTTGATTGGAATCGAGCCAATGAAAAGTGGTTTTTCATTTCATGATAACTTCGGGTTTGTTCGTTTTTGGCGAATTTCTAGTCCAATTCGATTGGAATCGAGCTAATGAAAAGTGGTTTTTGATTTCATAATAACTTTGGGTTTGTTTATTTTTGGCGAATTGTTGGTCAATTTGATTGGAATCGAGCCAATGAAAAGTGGTTTTTCATTTCATGATAACTTCGGGTTTGTTCGTTTTTGGCGAATTTCTAGTCCAATTCGATTGGAATCGAGCTAATGAAAAGTGGTTTTTGATTTCATAATAACTTTGGGTTTGTTTATTTTTGGCGAATTGTTGGTCAATTTGATTGGAATCGAGCCAATGAAAAGTGGTTTTTCATTTCATGATAACTTCGGGTTTGTTCGTTTTTGGCGAATTTCTAGTCCAATTCGATTGGAATCGAGCTAATGAAAAGTGGTTTTTGATTTCATAATAACTTTGGGTTTGTTTATTTTTGGCGAATTGTTGGTCAATTTGATTGGAATCGAGCCAATGAAAAGTGGTTTTTCATTTCATGATAACTTCGGGTTTGTTCGTTTTTGGCGAATTTCTAGTCCAATTCGATTGGAATCGAGCTAATGAAAAGTGGTTTTTGATTTCATAATAACTTTGGGTTTGTTTATTTTTGGCGAATTGTTGGTCAATTTGATTGGAATCGAGCCAATGAAAAGTGGTTTTTCATTTCATGATAACTTCGGGTTTGTTCGTTTTTGGCGAATTTCTAGTCCAATTCGATTGGAATCGAGCTAATGAAAAGTGGTTTTTGATTTCATAATAACTTTGGGTTTGTTTATTTTTGGCGAATTGTTGGTCAATTTGATTGGAATCGAGCCAATGAAAAGTGGTTTTTCATTTCATGATAACTTCGGGTTTGTTCGTTTTTGGCGAATTTCTAGTCCAATTCGATTGGAATCGAGCTAATGAAAAGTGGTTTTTGATTTCATAATAACTTTGGGTTTGTTTATTTTTGGCGAATTGTTGGTCAATTTGATTGGAATCGAGCCAATGAAAAGTGGTTTTTCATTTCATGATAACTTCGGGTTTGTTCGTTTTTGGCGAATTTCTAGTCCAATTCGATTGGAATCGAGCTAATGAAAAGTGGTTTTTGATTTCATAATAACTTTGGGTTTGTTTATTTTTGGCGAATTGTTGGTCAATTTGATTGGAATCGAGCCAATGAAAAGTGGTTTTTCATTTCATGATAACTTCGGGTTTGTTCGTTTTTGGCGAATTTCTAGTCCAATTCGATTGGAATCGAGCTAATGAAAAGTGGTTTTTGATTTCATAATAACTTTGGGTTTGTTTATTTTTGGCGAATTGTTGGTCAATTTGATTGGAATCGAGCCAATGAAAAGTGGTTTTTCATTTCATGATAACTTCGGGTTTGTTCGTTTTTGGCGAATTTCTAGTCCAATTCGATTGGAATCGAGCTAATGAAAAGTGGTTTTTGATTTCATAATAACTTTGGGTTTGTTTATTTTTGGCGAATTGTTGGTCAATTTGATTGGAATCGAGCCAATGAAAAGTGGTTTTTCATTTCATGATAACTTCGGGTTTGTTCGTTTTTGGCGAATTTCTAGTCCAATTCGATTGGAATCGAGCTAATGAAAAGTGGTTTTTGATTTCATAATAACTTTGGGTTTGTTTATTTTTGGCGAATTGTTGGTCAATTTGATTGGAATCGAGCCAATGAAAAGTGGTTTTTCATTTCATGATAACTTCGGGTTTGTTCATTTTGGCGAATTGCTAGTCTAAATCGATTGGAATCGAGCCAATGAAAAGTGCTTTTTGATTTCATGATAACTTCGGGTTTATTCATTTTTGGCGAATTGCTAGTCTAAATCGATTGGAATTGAGCCTATGAAAAGTGGCTTTTGATTTCATTATAACTTCAGGTTTGTTTATTTTGGCGAATTGCTATTCTAATTTGATTGGAATCGAGCTAATGAAAAGTGGTTTTTGATTTCATAATAACTTTGGGTTTGTTTATTTTTGGCGAATTGCTGGTCAATTTGAATGGAATCGAGCCAATGAAAAGTTATTTTTGATTTCATGATAATTTGGGTTTATTCGTTTTTGGCAAATTGCTAGTCTAATTCGATTGGAATCGAGCCAATGAAAAGTGCTTTTTGATTTCATGATAACTTTGGGTTTGTTCATTTTTGGTGAATTGCCAGTCTAATTCGATTGGAATCGAGCCAATGAAAAGTGCTTTTTGATTTCATGATAACTTCGGGTTTGTTCTTTTTTGGCGAATTTCTAGTCCAATTCGATTGGAATTGAGCGAATGACAAGTGGCTTTTGATTTCATGATAACTTTGGGTTTGTTCGTTTTTGGCGAATTGATAGTCTAGTTTGATTGGAATCGAGCCAATGAAAAGTGGCTTTTGATTTCATTATAACTTCGGGTTTGTTCTTTTTGGAGAATTGCTAGTCTAGTTCAATTGGAATCGAGTCAATGAAAAGTGGTTTTTCATTTCATGATAACTTCGGGTTTGTTCATTTTGGCGAATTGCTCCTCTAATTCGATAGGAATCGAGCTAATGAAAAGTGGTTTTTCATTTCAAGATAACTTCGGGATTGTTCATTTCTAGTGAACTGCTAGTCTAAATCGATTGGAATCGAGCCAATGAAAAGTGGTTTTTGATTTCACGATAAGTTCGAGTTTTTTCGTTTTTGGCGAATTGCTAGTCTAACTCGATTGGAATCGGGCCAATGAAAAGTGGCTTTTGATTTTATGATAACTTCAGGTTTGTTCGTTTTGGCGAATTGCTATTCTAATTTGATTGTAAATCGAGCTAATGAAAAGTGGTTTTTGATTTTATGATAAGTTTGGGTCTGTTTGTTTTTGACAAATTGCTGGTCTAATTTGAATGGAATCGAGCCAATGAAAAGTTATTTTTGATTTCATGATAACTTCGGGTTTATTCATTTTTGACGAATTGCTAGTCTAATTCGATTGGAATCGAGCCAATGAAAAGTGGTTTTTGATTTCACGGTAACTTTGAGTTTGTCCATTTTTGCTAGTTGCTGGTTTAATTCGATTGGAGTCGAGCCAATGAGAAGTTTTTTTTGATTTCATGATAACTTCGAGTTTGTTCATTTTTGGCGAATTGCTAGTCTAATTCGATTGGAATCGAGCCAATGAAAAGTGGTTTTTGATTTCACGGTAACTTTGAGTTTGTCCATTTTTGCAAGTTGCTGGTTTAATTCGATTGGAGTCGAGCCAATGAGAAGTTTTTTTTGATTTCATGATAACTTCCAGTTTGTTCGTTTTGGCAAATTACTCGTCTAGTTCAATTGGAATCGAGTCAATGAAAGTGGTTTTTCATTTCATGATAACTTCGGGTTTGATCGTTTTGGTGAATTGCTCGTCTAATTCGATATGCATCGAGCCAATGAAAAGTCACATTTCATTTCAAGATAACTTTGGGTTTGTTCATTTTTGGCAAACTACTAGTCTATATCGATTATAATCGAGTCAATGAAAAGTGGTTTTTCATTTCATGATAACTTCGGGTTTGTTCATTTTGGCGCATTGCTCCTCTAATTCGATAGGAATCTAGCTAATGAAATGTGGTTTTTCATTTCAAGATAACTTCGGGTTTGTTCGTTTCTAGTGAACTGCTAGTCTAAATCGATTGGAATCGAGCCAATGAAAAGTGGTTTTTGATTTCACGATAAGTTCGAGTTTGTTCGTTTTTGGCGAATTTCTAGTCTAACTCGATTGGAATTGGGCCAATGAAAAGTGGCTTTTGATTTTATGATAACTTCAGGTTTGTTCGTTTTGGCGAATTGTTATTCTAATTTGATTGTAAATCGAGCTAATGAAAAGTGGTTTTTGATTTCATGATAACTTTGGGTTTGTTTGTTTTTGGCGAATTGCTGGTCTAATTTGAATGGAATCGAGCCAATGAAAAGTTATTTTTAATTTCATGATAACTTTGGGTTTATTCATTTTTGGAGAATTACTAGTCTAATTCGATTGGAATCGAGCCAAAGAAAAGTGCTTTTTGATTTCATGATAACTTCGGGTTTGTTCATTTTTGGCGAATTGCTAGTCTAATTCGATTGGAATCGAGCCACTGAAAAGTGGTTTTTGATTTCATGGTAACTTTGAGTTTGTCCATTTTTGCAAGTTGCTGGTTTAATTCGATTGGAGTCGAGCCAATGAAAAGTTGTTTTTGATTTCATGATAACTTCCGGTTTGTTCGTTTTGGCGAATTACTCGTCTAGTTCGATTGGAATCGAGTCAATGAAAGTGGTTTTTCATTTCATGATAACTTCGGGTTTGATCGTTTTGGTGAATTGCTCGTCTAATTCGATATGAATCGAGCCAATGAAAAGTCACTTTTCATTTCAAGATAACTTTGGGTTTGTTCATTTTTGGCAAACTGCTAGTCTGTGTCGATTCGAATCGAGCCAATGAAAAGTGGTTTTTGATTTCACGATAACTTCGGGTTTGTTCATTTTTGGCCAATTACTCGTCTGATTCAATTGGAATGGAGCTAATGAAAAGTGGTTTTTCATTTCATGCTAACTTCGGGTTTGTTCGTTTTGGTGAATTACTCGTCTAAGTCGATTGAAATTGAGCCAATGAAAAGTGGCTTTTGATTTCATGATAACTTCGGGTTTGTTTATTTTGGCGAATTACCCGTCTTGTTCAATTGGAGTCGAGCCAATGAAAAGTGATTTTTCTTTCCATGATAACTTCGAGTTTGTTCGTTTTGGCGAATTGCTCGTCTAATTCGATAGGAATCGAGTAAATGAAATACCAATGAAAAGTGGCTTTTGATTTCATGATAACTTCGAGTTTGTTCGTTTTGGCGAATTGCTCGTCTAATTCGATAGGAATCGAGCCAATGAAAGGTTGCTTTTGATTTCATGATAACTTCGAGTTTGTTCGTTTTGGCGAATTGCTCGTCTAATTCGATAGGAATCGAGCCAATGAAAGGTTGCTTTTGATTTCATGATAACTTCGAGTTTGTTCGTTTTGGCGAATTGCTCGTCTAATTCGATAGGAATCGAGCCAATGAAAGGTTGCTTTTGATTTCATGATAACTTCGAGTTTGTTCGTTTTGGCGAATTGCTCGTCTAATTCGATAGGAATCGAGCCAATGAAAGGTTGCTTTTGATTTCATGATAACTTCGAGTTTGTTCGTTTTGGCGAATTGCTCGTCTAATTCGATAGGAATCGAGCCAATGAAAGGTTGCTTTTGATTTCATGATAACTTCGAGTTTGTTCGTTTTGGCGAATTGCTCGTCTAATTCGATAGGAATCGAGCCAATGAAAGGTTGCTTTTGATTTCATGATAACTTCGAGTTTGTTCGTTTTGGCGAATTGCTCGTCTAATTCGATAGGAATCGAGCCAATGAAAGGTTGCTTTTGATTTCATGATAACTTCGAGTTTGTTCGTTTTGGCGAATTGCTCGTCTAATTCGATAGGAATCGAGCCAATGAAAGGTTGCTTTTGATTTCATGATAACTTCGAGTTTGTTCGTTTTGGCGAATTGCTCGTCTAATTCGATAGGAATCGAGCCAATGAAAGGTTGCTTTTGATTTCATGATAACTTCGAGTTTGTTCGTTTTGGCGAATTGCTCGTCTAATTCGATAGGAATCGAGCCAATGAAAGGTTGCTTTTGATTTCATGATAACTTCGAGTTTGTTCGTTTTGGCGAATTGCTCGTCTAATTCGATAGGAATCGAGCCAATGAAAGGTTGCTTTTGATTTCATGATAACTTCGAGTTTGTTCGTTTTGGCGAATTGCTCGTCTAATTCGATAGGAATCGAGCCAATGAAAGGTTGCTTTTGATTTCATGATAACTTCGAGTTTGTTCGTTTTGGCGAATTGCTCGTCTAATTCGATAGGAATCGAGCCAATGAAAGGTTGCTTTTGATTTCATGATAACTTCGAGTTTGTTCGTTTTGGCGAATTGCTCGTCTAATTCGATAGGAATCGAGCCAATGAAAGGTTGCTTTTGATTTCATGATAACTTCGAGTTTGTTCGTTTTGGCGAATTGCTCGTCTAATTCGATAGGAATCGAGCCAATGAAAGGTTGCTTTTGATTTCATGATAACTTCGAGTTTGTTCGTTTTGGCGAATTGCTCGTCTAATTCGATAGGAATCGAGCCAATGAAAG
This sequence comes from Olea europaea var. sylvestris, assembly GCF_002742605.1. Lineage (NCBI taxonomy): Eukaryota > Viridiplantae > Streptophyta > Magnoliopsida > Lamiales > Oleaceae > Olea > Olea europaea. The sequence goes on from NW_019245549.1 coordinate 35,720, forward strand.
GTTGCTTTTGATTTCATGATAACTTCGAGTTTGTTCGTTTTGGCGAATTGCTCGTCTAATTCGATAGGAATCGAGCCAATGAAAGGTTGCTTTTGATTTCATGATAACTTCGAGTTTGTTCGTTTTGGCGAATTGCTCGTCTAATTCGATAGGAATCGAGCCAATGAAAGGTTGCTTTTGATTTCATGATAACTTCGAGTTTGTTCGTTTTGGCGAATTGCTCGTCTAATTCGATAGGAATCGAGCCAATGAAAGGTTGCTTTTGATTTCATGATAACTTCGAGTTTGTTCGTTTTGGCGAATTGCTCGTCTAATTCGATAGGAATCGAGCCAATGAAAGGTTGCTTTTGATTTCATGATAACTTCGAGTTTGTTCGTTTTGGCGAATTGCTCGTCTAATTCGATAGGAATCGAGCCAATGAAAGGTTGCTTTTGATTTCATGATAACTTCGAGTTTGTTCGTTTTGGCGAATTGCTCGTCTAATTCGATAGGAATCGAGCCAATGAAAGGTTGCTTTTGATTTCATGATAACTTCGAGTTTGTTCGTTTTGGCGAATTGCTCGTCTAATTCGATAGGAATCGAGCCAATGAAAGGTTGCTTTTGATTTCATGATAACTTCGAGTTTGTTCGTTTTGGCGAATTGCTCGTCTAATTCGATAGGAATCGAGCCAATGAAAGGTTGCTTTTGATTTCATGATAACTTCGAGTTTGTTCGTTTTGGCGAATTGCTCGTCTAATTCGATAGGAATCGAGCCAATGAAAGGTTGCTTTTTATTTCATGATAACTTCGGGTTTGTTCATTTGGCGACTTGCTCGTCTAGTTCGATTGGAATCGACCCAGTGAAAAGTGGTTTTTCATTTCATGACAACTAAGGGTTTGTTTGTTTTGGCGTATTGCTCATCTAATTTGATGGAATCGAGCCAATGAAATGTGGTTTTTCATTTCAAGATAACTTCGAGTATGTTCATTTTTAGCGAACTGCTAGTCTTAATCTATTGGAATCGAGCCAATGAAAACTGGTTTTTTGTTTCACGATAAGTTCAAGTTTGTTCATTTTTGGCAAATTGCTAGTCTAAATCAATTGGAATCGAGCCTATGAAAAGTGGCTTTTGATTTCATTATAACTTCAGGTTTGTTCGTTTTGGCGAATTGCTATTCTAATTTGATTGGAATCGAGCTAATGAAAAGTGGTTTTTGATTTCATCATAACTTTGGGTTTGTTTGTTTTTGGCGAATTGCTGGTCAATTTGAATGGAATCGAGCCAACGAAAAGTTATTTTTGATTTCATGATAATTTGGGTTTATTCATTTTTGGCCAATTGCTAGCCTAATTCGATTGGAATCGAGCCAATGAAAAGTGCTTTTTGATTTCATGATAACTTCGGGATTGTTCATTTTTGACGAATTCTTAGTCTAATTCGATTAGAATCAAGCCAATGAAATGTGCCTTTTGATTTCATGATAACTTCGGGTTTGTTCATTTTTTTTTTCGAATTTCTAGTGTAATTCGATTGGAATCGAGCCAATGACAAGTGGCTTTTGATTTCATGATAACTTCGGGTTTGTTTATTTTTGGCGAATTGATAGTCTAGTTCGATTGGAATCGAGCCAATGAAAAGTGGCTTTTGATTTCATTATAACTTCGGGTTTGTTCTTTTTGTCGAATTGTTAGTCTAGTTCGATTGGAATCGAATCAATGAAAAGTGGTTTTTCATTTCATGATAACTTCGGGTTTGTTCGTTTTGGCGAATTGCTCCTCTAATTCGATAGGAATCGATCTAATGAAATGTGGTTTTTCATTTCAAGATAACTTCGGGTTTGTTCATTTTTAGCGAACTGCTAGTCTAAATCGATTGGAATCGAGCCAATGAAAACTGGTTTTTGATTTCACGATAAGTTCAGGTTTGTTCATTTTGGCCAATTGCTAGTCTAAATCGATTGGAATCAAGCCTATGAAAAGTGGCTTTTGATTTCATTATAACTTTAGGTTTGTTCGTTTTGGCGAATTGCAATTCTAATTTGATTGGAATCGAGCTAATGAAAAGTGGTTTTTGATTTCATAATAACTTTGTGTTTGTTTATTTTTGGCGAATTGCTGGTCAATTTGAATGGAATCGAGCCAATGAAAAGTTATTTTTGATTTCATGATAACTTCGGGTTTCTTCATTTTTGGCGAATTGCTAGTCTAATTCGATTTGAATCGAGCCAATGAAAAGTGCTTTTTGATTTCATGATAACTTCAGGTTTGTTCGTTTTTGGTGAATTACTAGTCTAATTCGATTGGAATCGAGCCAATGAAAAGTGGTTTTTGATTTCATGGTAACTTTGGGTTTGTCCATTTTTGTGAGTTGCTGGTTTAATTCGATTGGAATCGAGCCAATGAAAAGTTGTTTTTGATTTCATGATAGTTTCGGGTTTGTTCGTTTTGGCGAATTGCTCGTCTAGTTCGATTGGAATCGAGTCAATGAAAAGTGGTTTTTCATTTCATGATAACTTCAGGTTTGTTCGTTTTGGTGAATAGCTCGTCTAATTCGATAGGAATCGAGCCAATGAAAAGTCACTTTTCATTTCAAGATAACTTTGTGTTTGTTCATTTTTGGCGAACTACTAGTCTATATCGATTGGAATCGAGCCAATGAAAAGTGATTTTTGATTTCACGATAACTTCGGGTTTGTTCATTTTTGGCAAATTACTAGTCTAATTCAATTGGAATGGAGCCAATGAAAAGAGGTTTTTCATTTCAAGATAACTTAGGGTTTGATCATTTCTGGCTAATTGCTAGTCTAAATCGATTGGAATCGAGCCAATGAAAAGTGGCTTTTGATTTCATGATAACTTCGAGTTTGTTCATTTTGGCGAATTGCTCGATTGGAATCGAGCCAGTGAAAAGTAACTTTAATTTCCAGATAACTTTGGGTTTGTTTGTTCAATGAAAAGTGGCTTTTGATTTCACGATAACTTCGGGTTTATTCGTTTTTCGCGAATTGCTAGTCTAAATCGATTAGAATCGAGCCAATGAAAGGGGATTTTTCATTTCATGACAACTTCGAGTTTGTTCATTTTGGCGAATTGCTCGATTGGAATCGAGCCAGTGAAAAGTAACTTTAATTTCCAGATAACTTTGGGTTTGTTTGTTCAATGAAAAGTGGCTTTTGATTTCACGATAACTTCGGGTTTATTCGTTTTTCGCGAATTGCTAGTCTAAATCGATTAGAATCGAGCCAATGAAAGGGGATTTTTCATTTCATGACAACTTCGAGTTTGTTCATTTTGGCGAATTGCTCGATTGGAATCGAGCCAGTGAAAAGTAACTTTAATTTCCAGATAACTTTGGGTTTGTTTGTTCAATGAAAAGTGGCTTTTGATTTCACGATAACTTCGGGTTTATTCGTTTTTCGCGAATTGCTAGTCTAAATCGATTAGAATCGAGCCAATGAAAGGGGATTTTTCATTTCATGACAACTTCGAGTTTGTTCATTTTGGCGAATTGCTCGATTGGAATCGAGCCAGTGAAAAGTAACTTTAATTTCCAGATAACTTTGGGTTTGTTTGTTCAATGAAAAGTGGCTTTTGATTTCACGATAACTTCGGGTTTATTCGTTTTTCGCGAATTGCTAGTCTAAATCGATTAGAATCGAGCCAATGAAAGGGGATTTTTCATTTCATGACAACTTCGAGTTTGTTCATTTTGGCGAATTGCTCGATTGGAATCGAGCCAGTGAAAAGTAACTTTAATTTCCAGATAACTTTGGGTTTGTTTGTTCAATGAAAAGTGGCTTTTGATTTCACGATAACTTCGGGTTTATTCGTTTTTCGCGAATTGCTAGTCTAAATCGATTAGAATCGAGCCAATGAAAGGGGATTTTTCATTTCATGACAACTTCGAGTTTGTTCATTTTGGCGAATTGCTCGATTGGAATCGAGCCAGTGAAAAGTAACTTTAATTTCCAGATAACTTTGGGTTTGTTTGTTCAATGAAAAGTGGCTTTTGATTTCACGATAACTTCGGGTTTATTCGTTTTTCGCGAATTGCTAGTCTAAATCGATTAGAATCGAGCCAATGAAAGGGGATTTTTCATTTCATGACAACTTCGAGTTTGTTCATTTTGGCGAATTGCTCGATTGGAATCGAGCCAGTGAAAAGTAACTTTAATTTCCAGATAACTTTGGGTTTGTTTGTTCAATGAAAAGTGGCTTTTGATTTCACGATAACTTCGGGTTTATTCGTTTTTCGCGAATTGCTAGTCTAAATCGATTAGAATCGAGCCAATGAAAGGGGATTTTTCATTTCATGACAACTTCGAGTTTGTTCATTTTGGCGAATTGCTCGATTGGAATCGAGCCAGTGAAAAGTAACTTTAATTTCCAGATAACTTTGGGTTTGTTTGTTCAATGAAAAGTGGCTTTTGATTTCACGATAACTTCGGGTTTATTCGTTTTTCGCGAATTGCTAGTCTAAATCGATTAGAATCGAGCCAATGAAAGGGGATTTTTCATTTCATGACAACTTCGAGTTTGTTCATTTTGGCGAATTGCTCGATTGGAATCGAGCCAGTGAAAAGTAACTTTAATTTCCAGATAACTTTGGGTTTGTTTGTTCAATGAAAAGTGGCTTTTGATTTCACGATAACTTCGGGTTTATTCGTTTTTCGCGAATTGCTAGTCTAAATCGATTAGAATCGAGCCAATGAAAGGGGATTTTTCATTTCATGACAACTTCGAGTTTGTTCATTTTGGCGAATTGCTCGATTGGAATCGAGCCAGTGAAAAGTAACTTTAATTTCCAGATAACTTTGGGTTTGTTTGTTCAATGAAAAGTGGCTTTTGATTTCACGATAACTTCGGGTTTATTCGTTTTTCGCGAATTGCTAGTCTAAATCGATTAGAATCGAGCCAATGAAAGGGGATTTTTCATTTCATGACAACTTCGAGTTTGTTCATTTTGGCGAATTGCTCGATTGGAATCGAGCCAGTGAAAAGTAACTTTAATTTCCAGATAACTTTGGGTTTGTTCATTTTTGGGGAATTGCTCGTCCAATTCAATTGGAATTGAGCCAAGGAAAAGTAGTTTTTGATTTCTTGTTAGCTTCGGGTTTGTTCGTTTCTGGCAAATTGCTAGTCTAATTCGATTGGAATCGAGCCAATGAAAGGGGATTTTTCATTTCATGATAACGTCGGGTTTGTTCGTTTTGGCGAATTGCTCGTCTAATTCGATAGGAATCGAGCCAATGAAAAGTAACTTTAATTTCCAGATAACTTTGGGTTATTTCATTTTTGGCGAACTGCTAGTCTAAATCGATTGGAATCGAGCCAATGAAAAGTGGTTTTTGATTTCACGATAAGTTCGGCTATGTTCGTTTTTGGCGAATTACTAGTCTAATTCGATTGGAATCGAGCCATCATTTCATGATAACTTCGGTTTGTTCATTTTTGGTAAATTACTAGTCTAAATCTGTTGGGATCGAGCCAATGAAATGTGGCTTTTGATTTCATGATAACTTCGGGTTTGTTCATTTTGGCGAATTGCTAGTCTGGTTCGATTGGAATTGAGCAATGAAAAATTGTTTTTGATTTCATGATAACTTCGGGTTTGTTCATTTTTGGCGAATTGCTAGTCTAATTCGATTAGAATCGAGCCAATGAAAAGTGATTTTTCATTTCATGATAACTTCGGTTTGTTCATTTTTGGCGAATTGCTAGTCTAAATCTTTTGGAATCGAGCTAATGAAATGTGGCTTTTGATTTCAAGATAACTTCGGATTTGTTCCTTTTGGCAAATTACTCATCTTGTTTGATTGGAATTGAGCCAATGAAAAGTGGTTTTTCATTTCATGATAACTTCGGGTTTGTTCATTTTTGGCGAGTTACTAGTCTAAATCGATTGGAATCGACCAAATGGAAAGTGGCTTTTGATTTCTTTGGCTTTGTTCATTTTTGGCGAATTGCTGGTCTAATTCGAATGGAATCGAGCCAATGAATAGTGGTTTTGATTTCATGGTAACTTTGGGTTTGTTCATTTTTGGCGAGTTGCTGGTTTAATTCGATTGGAATCGAGCCAATGAAAAGTTGTTTTTGATTTCATGATAACTTCGAGTTTGTTCGTTTTGGCGAATTACTCGTCCAATTCGATTGGAATCTAGCCAATGAAAGGTGGTTTTTGATTTCATGATAACTTCGGGCTTGTTCCTTTTGGCGAATTGCTCGTCTAGTTCGATTGGAATCGAGCCAGTGAAAAGTGCTTTTTCATTTCATGATAACTTCGGGTTTGTTCATTTTAGTTAATTGCTCGTCTAATTCGATAGGAATCGAGCCAATGAAAAGTCACTTTTCATTTCGAGATAACTTTGGGTTTGTTCGTTTTTGGTGAACTGCTAGTCTAAATCGATTGGAGTCGGGCCAATGAAAAGTGGTTTTTAATTTCACGATAACTTCGGGTTTGTTTCTTTTTGGTATATTACTAGTCTAATTCGATTGGAATCGAGCCAATGAAAAGCGGGTTTTCATTTCAAGATAACTTCGGATTTGATCATTTTTGGCGAATTGCTAGTCTAAATAATTGGAATCGAGGCAACGAAAAGTGGCTTTTGATTTAATGGTTACTTTGGGTTTGTTCATTTTGGCGAATTGCTCGTCTAGTTCGATTGGAATCGAGCTAATGAAAAGTGGTTTTTCATTTCATGATAACTTCGGGTCTGTTCGTTTTGGCGAATTGCTCGTCTAGTTCGATTGGAATCGAGCTAATGAAAAGTGGTTTTTCATTTCATGATAACTTCGGGTCTGTTCGTTTTGGCGAATTGCTCGTCTAGTTCGATTGGAATCGAGCTAATGAAAAGTGGTTTTTCATTTCATGATAACTTCGGGTCTGTTCGTTTTGGCGAATTGCTCGTCTAGTTCGATTGGAATCGAGCTAATGAAAAGTGGTTTTTCATTTCATGATAACTTCGGGTCTGTTCGTTTTGGCGAATTGCTCGTCTAGTTCGATTGGAATCGAGCTAATGAAAAGTGGTTTTTCATTTCATGATAACTTCGGGTCTGTTCGTTTTGGCGAATTGCTCGTCTAGTTCGATTGGAATCGAGCTAATGAAAAGTGGTTTTTCATTTCATGATAACTTCGGGTCTGTTCGTTTTGGCGAATTGCTCGTCTAGTTCGATTGGAATCGAGCTAATGAAAAGTGGTTTTTCATTTCATGATAACTTCGGGTCTGTTCGTTTTGGCGAATTGCTCGTCTAGTTCGATTGGAATCGAGCTAATGAAAAGTGGTTTTTCATTTCATGATAACTTCGGGTCTGTTCGTTTTGGCGAATTGCTCGTCTAGTTCGATTGGAATCGAGCTAATGAAAAGTGGTTTTTCATTTCATGATAACTTCGGGTCTGTTCGTTTTGGCGAATTGCTCGTCTAGTTCGATTGGAATCGAGCTAATGAAAAGTGGTTTTTCATTTCATGATAACTTCGGGTCTGTTCGTTTTGGCGAATTGCTCGTCTAGTTCGATTGGAATCGAGCTAATGAAAAGTGGTTTTTCATTTCATGATAACTTCGGGTCTGTTCGTTTTGGCGAATTGCTCGTCTAGTTCGATTGGAATCGAGCTAATGAAAAGTGGTTTTTCATTTTGCTCTTGTAGTTCGATTGGAATCGAGCTAATGAAAAGTGGTTTTTGATTTCTCATTAACTTCGGGTTTGTTCATTTCTGGCGAATTGCTAGTTTAATTCGATTGGAATCGAGCCAATAAAAAGGGGTTTTTCATTTCATGATAACTTCGGGTTTGTTCGTTTTGGCGAATTGCTCGTCTAATTCGATAGGAATCGAGCCAATGAAAAGTCACTTTCATTTCAAGATAACTTTGTGTTTGTTCATTTTTGAAGAACTGCTAGTCTAAATCGATTGGAATCGAGCCAATGAAAAGTGGTTTTTGATTTCACCGCAAGCTCGGGTATGTTTGTTTTTGGCGAATTACTAGTCTAATTCGATTGGAATTGAGCCAATGAAAAGTGGTTTTTCATTTGATGATAACTTCAATTTTGTTCATTTTTGGCAAATTGCTAGTCTAAATCTTTTGGGATCGAGCCAATGAAACGTGGCTTTTGATTTCATGATAACTTCGGGTTTGTTCATTTTGGTGAATTGCTCGTCTATTACAATTGGAATTGAGCAATGAAAAGTGGTTTTTGATTTCATGATAACTTCAGGTTTGTTCATTTTTGGTGAATTACTAGTCTAATTCGATTGGAATCGAGCCAACGAAAAGTGGTTTTTCATTTCATGAAAACTTCGGGTTTGTTCATTTTTGGCGAATTGCTAGTCTAAATCTTTTGGAATCAAGCTAATGAAAAATGGCTTTTGATTTCATGATAACTTTGGGTTTGTTCCTTTTGGTAAATTGCTCGTCTTTTTCGATTGGAATCCAGCCAATGAAAAGTGGCTTTTGATTTCTTGATAACTTTGGGTTTGTTCGTTTTTGGCGGGTTGCTGGTTTAATTCGATTGGAATCGAGCCATTGAAAAGAGGTTTTTCATTTCATGATAACTTTGGGTTTGTTTGTTTTTGGCAAACTGCTACTCTAAATCATTTGGAATCGTGCCAATGAAAAGTGGTTTTTGATTTCACGATAACTTCAGGTCTATTCGTTTTTGGTGAATTACTAGTCTAATTCGATTGGAATTGAGTTAATGAACAGTGGTTTTTCATTTCGAGATAACTTCGGGTTTGTTCATTTTTGGCGAATTACTTGTCTAAATCGACTGGAATCGAGCTAATGAAAAGTGTCTTTTGATTTCATGATAACGTTGGGTTTGTTCATTTAGACGAATTGGTCGTCTAGTTCGATTGGAATTGAGCCAGTGAAAAGTAGTTTTTGATTTCTTGTTAACTTCAGGTTTGTTAATTTTTGGTGAATTGCTAGTCTAATTCGATTGGAATCGAGCAAATGAAAAGAGGTTTTTCATTTTATGATAACTTTGGGTTTGTTCGTTTTAGCAAATTGCTCGTCTAATTCGATAGGAATCGAGCAATTGAAAAGTCACTTTTCATTTCAAGATAAATTTGGGTTTGTTCGATTTTGGCGAACTGCTAGTCTAAATCGATTGGAATCAAGCCAATGAAAAGTGGTTTTTGATTTCATGATAACTTCGGGTTTGTTCTTTTTGGCGAATTGCTCGTCTAGTTCGATTGGAATCGAGCCAATGAAAAATTGTTTTTGATTTCATGATAACTTCGGGTTTGTTCTTTTTGGCGAATTGCTCGTCTAGTTCGATTGGAATCGAGCCAATGAAAAATTGTTTTTGATTTCATGATAACTTCGGGTTTGTTCTTTTTGGCGAATTGCTCGTCTAGTTCGATTGGAATCGAGCCAATGAAAAATTGTTTTTGATTTCATGATAACTTCGGGTTTGTTCTTTTTGGCGAATTGCTCGTCTAGTTCGATTGGAATCGAGCCAATGAAAAATTGTTTTTGATTTCATGATAACTTCGGGTTTGTTCTTTTTGGCGAATTGCTCGTCTAGTTCGATTGGAATCGAGCCAATGAAAAATTGTTTTTGATTTCATGATAACTTCGGGTTTGTTCTTTTTGGCGAATTGCTCGTCTAGTTCGATTGGAATCGAGCCAATGAAAAATTGTTTTTGATTTCATGATAACTTCGGGTTTGTTCTTTTTGGCGAATTGCTCGTCTAGTTCGATTGGAATCGAGCCAATGAAAAATTGTTTTTGATTTCATGATAACTTCGGGTTTGTTCTTTTTGGCGAATTGCTCGTCTAGTTCGATTGGAATCGAGCCAATGAAAAATTGTTTTTGATTTCATGATAACTTCGGGTTTGTTCTTTTTGGCGAATTGCTCGTCTAGTTCGATTGGAATCGAGCCAATGAAAAATTGTTTTTGATTTCATGATAACTTCGGGTTTGTTCTTTTTGGCGAATTGCTCGTCTAGTTCGATTGGAATCGAGCCAATGAAAAATTGTTTTTGATTTCATGATAACTTCGGGTTTGTTCTTTTTGGCGAATTGCTCGTCTAGTTCGATTGGAATCGAGCCAATGAAAAATTGTTTTTGATTTCATGATAACTTCGGGTTTGTTCTTTTTGGCGAATTGCTCGTCTAGTTCGATTGGAATCGAGCCAATGAAAAATTGTTTTTGATTTCATGATAACTTCGGGTTTGTTCTTTTTGGCGAATTGCTCGTCTAGTTCGATTGGAATCGAGCCAATGAAAAATTGTTTTTGATTTCATGATAACTTCGGGTTTGTTCTTTTTGGCGAATTGCTCGTCTAGTTCGATTGGAATCGAGCCAATGAAAAATTGTTTTTGATTTCATGATAACTTCGGGTTTGTTCTTTTTGGCGAATTGCTCGTCTAGTTCGATTGGAATCGAGCCAATGAAAAATTGTTTTTGATTTCATGATAACTTCGGGTTTGTTCTTTTTGGCGAATTGCTCGTCTAGTTCGATTGGAATCGAGCCAATGAAAAATTGTTTTTGATTTCATGATAACTTCGGGTTTGTTCTTTTTGGCGAATTGCTCGTCTAGTTCGATTGGAATCGAGCCAATGAAAAATTGTTTTTGATTTCATGATAACTTCGGGTTTGTTCTTTTTGGCGAATTGCTCGTCTAGTTCGATTGGAATCGAGCCAATGAAAAATTGTTTTTGATTTCATGATAACTTCGGGTTTGTTCTTTTTGGCGAATTGCTCGTCTAGTTCGATTGGAATCGAGTCAATGAAAAGTGGTTTTTCATTTCATGATAACTTCGGGTCTGTTCGTTTTGGCGAATTGCTCGTCTAATTCGATAGGAATCGAGCCATTGAAAAGTCATTTTTCATTTCAAGATAACTTTGGGTTTGTTCATTTTTGGCGAACTGCTAGTTAAAATCGATTGGAATCGATCAAATGAAAAGTGGTTTTTGATTTCATGATAACTTCGGGTTTGTTCATTTTTGGCAAATTACTAGTCTAATTCGATTGGAATCGAGCCAATGAAAAGTGGTTTTTCATTTCATGTTAACTTCGGCTTTGTTCATTTTTGGCAAATTGCTAGTCTAAATCTTTTGTGATCGAGCCAACGAAAGGTGGCTTTTCATTTCATGATAACTTCAGGTTCGTTCATTTTGGCGAATTGCTTATCTAGTTCGATTGGAATCGAGCAATTCATTTCTTGATAACTTCGGGTTTGTTCGTTTTAGCGAACTGCTAGTCAAAATCGATTGGAATCGAGCCAATGAAAAGTGGTTTCTTATTTGATAATATCTTCGGGTTTGTTCATTTTTGGCAAATTGCTGGTCTAAATCGATTGGTATCGAGCCAATGAAAAGTGGCTTTTGATTTCATGATAACTTCAGGTTTGTTCATTTTGGCGAATTGCTATTCTAATTTGATTGGAATCGAGCTAATGAAAAGAGGTTTTTCATTTCATGATAACTTCAGGTTTGTTCATTTTGGCGAATTGCTATTCTAATTTGATTGGAATCGAGCTAATGAAAAGAGGTTTTTGATTTCTTGATAACTTTGGTTTGTTGGTTTTTGGCGAATTGTTGGGTTAATTTGAATGGAATCGAGATAATGAAAAGTTATTTTTGATTTCATGATAGCTTCAGGTTTATTCGTTTTTGGCTAATTGCTACTCTAATTCAATTGGAATCGAGCCAATGAAAAGTGGCTTTTGATTTCATTATAACTTCGGGTTTGTTTGTTTTTGGCGAATTGATAGTCTAGTTCGATTGGAATCGAGCTAATGAAAAGTGGCTTTTGATTTCATGATAACTTCGGGTTTGTTCATTTTGGTGAATGCTCGTCTAGTTCGATTGGAATTGAGCCTTTGAAAAGTAGTTTTTGATTTCTTGTTAACTTTAGGTTTGTTCATTTTTGGCGAATTGCTAGCCTAATTCGATTGGAATCGAGCCAATGAAAAGAGGTTTTTCTTTTCATGATAACTTCGGGTTTATTCATTTTAGCAAATTGCTTGTCTAATTCGATAGGAATCGAGCCATTGAAAAGTCATTTGTCATTTCAAGATAACTTTGGGTTTGTTCGCTTTTGGCAAACTGCTAGTATAAATAATTTGGAATCGAGCAAATGAAAAGTGATTTTTGATTTCACGATAACTTCGGGTCTATTCGTTTTTGGTTAATTACTAGTCTAATTCGATTGGAATTGAGCTAATGAAAAGTGGTTTTTCATTTCAAGTTAACTTCGGGTTTGTTCATTTTTGGCGAATTGCTAGTCCAAATCGATTCGAATCGAGCCATTGAAAAGTGGCTTTTGATTTCAAGATAACTTCGGGTTTGTTCATTTTGGCGAATTGCTCGTCTAGTTCGATTGGAATCGAGCCAATGAAAAGTAGTTTTTGATTTCTTGTTAACTTCGGGGTTGTTAATTTTTCGCGAATTGCTAGTCTAATTCGATTGGAATCGAGCCAATGAAAAGAGGTTTTTCATTTCATGATAACTTTGGGCTTGTTCATTTTTGCGAATTGCTCGTCTAATTCGATAGGAATCGAGCCAATGAAAAGTCACTTTTCATTTCAAGATAACTTTGGGTTTGTTCGATTTTAGCAAACTGCTAGTCTAAATCGATTGGAATCGAGCCAATGAGAAGTGGTTTTTGATTTCTCGATAAGTTCGGGTTTGTTCATTTTTGGCGAATTGATAGTCTAGTTTGATTGGAATCAAGCCAATGAAAAGTGGCTTTTTATTTCATGATAACTTCGATTTTGTTCATTTTTGGCAAATTGCTAGTCTAAATCTTTGGGATCGAGCCAATGAAACGTGGCTTTTGATTTCATGATAACTTTACGTTTGTTCATTTTGGCGAATTGCTTGCCTGGTTCGATTGGAATTGAGCAATGAAAAGTGGTTTTTGATTTCATGATAACTCCGGGTTTGTTCGTTTTTGGTGAATTGCTAGTCTAATTCGATTGGAATCGAGCCAATGAAAAGTGATTTTTCAGTTCATGATAACTTCGGGTTTGTTCATTTTTGGCAAATTGGTAGTCAAAATCTTTAGGAATCGAGCCAATGAAAAGTGCCTTTCGGTTTGATGATGACTTCGGGTTTGTTCTTTTTGGCAAATTGGTCGTCTTATTCGATTGGAATCGAGCCAATGAAAAGTAGTTTTTCATTTCTTTATAACTTCGGGTTTGTTCATTTTTGGCGAGTTGCTAGTCTAAAGCAATTGGAATCGAGCCAATGAAAAGTGACTTTTGTTTTCTTGATAACTTTGGGTTTGTTCGTTTTTGGCGAATTGCTGGTCTAGTTCGATTGGAATCAAGCCAATGAAAAGTTTTTTTTCATTTCATGATATCTTCGGGTTTCTTCATTTTGGCGAATTGCTCGTCCAATTCGATTGCAATCGAACCAATGAAAGTTGGTTTTTGATTTCATGATAACTTCGGGTTTGTTCTTTTTGGCGAATTGCTCTTCTAGTTCAATTGGAATCGAGCCAATGAAAAGTATTTTTTCATTTCATGATAACTTCGGGTTAGTTCGTTTTGGCGAATTGCTCGTCTAATTCGACAGGATTCGAGCCAATGAAAGGTCACTTTTCATTTCAAGATAACTTTGGGTTTGTTTGTTTTTGGCAAACTACTAGTCTAAATCGGTTGGAATCAAGCCAATGAAAAGTAGTTTTTGATTTCACGATAACTTCGGGTTTGTTCATTTTTGGTAAATTACTAGTCTAAATCGATTGGAATTGAGCCAATGAAAAGTGGCTTTTGATTTCATGATAACTTCGGGTTTGTTCATTTTGGCGAATTGCTCGTCTAGTTCAATTGGAATCGAGCCAATGAAAAGTGATTTTTCATTTCATGATAATTTCGGGTTTGTTCATTTTGGCGAATTGCTCGTCTAATTCGATTGGAATCGAGCCAATGAAAAGTGGTTTTTCATTTCATGATAACTTTGGGTTTGTTCGTTTTTAGCGAACTGCTAGTCTAAATCGATTGGAACTGAGCCAATGAAAAGTGGTTTTTGATTTCACGATAAGTACGGGTTTGTTCATTTTTGGTGAATTACTACTCTAAATCGATTGGAATCAAGCCAATGAAAAGTGGTTTTGCATATCAAGATAACTTCGGGTTTGTTCATTTTTGGCAAATTGCCAGTCTAAATCGATTGGAATCGAGCCAATGAAATGTAGCTTTTGATTTCATGATAACTTCGGGTTTGTTCATTTTGGGGAATTGCTCATCTCGTTCGAATGGAATCGAGACAATGGAAAGGGATTTTTCATTTCTTGATAACTTGGGGTTGTTCATTTTGGGGAATTGCTCTTCTAATTTGATTGGAATCGAGCCAATGAAAAGTAGTTTTTGATTTCTTGTTAACTTTGGGTTTGTTCATTTTTTGAAGATTTGCTAGTCTAATTCGATTGGAATCGAGCCAGTGAAAAAAGGTTTTTTCATTTCATGATAACTTTGGGTTTGTTCATTTTTGGCGAATTGCTCGTCTAATTTGATAGGAATCGAGCCAATGAAAATTCATTTTTCAGTTCAAGATAACTTTAGGTTTGTTCATTTTTGGCGAACTGCAAGTCTAAATCGTTTGGAATCGAGCCAATGAAAAGTGGTTTTTGATTTCACAATAACTTCAGGTCTGTTCGTTTTTTGGTGAATTACTAGTCTAATTCGATTGGAATTGAGCAAATGAAAAGTGGTTTTTCATTTCAAGATGAGTTCGGGTTTGTTCATTTTTGGCGAATTGCTAGTCTAAATCGATTGGAATTGAGCAAGTGAAAAGGGGTTTTTCATTTCAAGATGAGTTCGGGTTTGTTCATTATTGACGAATTGCTAGTCTAAATCGATTGGAATTGAGCTAATGAAAAGTGGTTTTTTATTTGATGATATCTTAGAGTTTGTTCGTTTTTTGGCGAACTGCTGGTCTAAATCGATTGGAATCGAGCCAATGAAAAGTGTCTTTTGATTTCATGATAACTTCAGGTTTGTTCGTTTTGGAGAATTGCTATTCTAATTTGATTGGAATTGAGCTAATGAAAGGTGGTTTATGATTTCATTATAACATTGGGTTTATTTGTTTTTGGCGAATCGCTGGTCTAATTTGAATGGAATCAAGCCAATGAAAGGTTATTTTTGATTTCATGATAACTTCGAGTTTATTCGATTTTGGCAAATTGTTAGTCTAATTCGATTGGAATCGAGCCAATGAAAAGTGGTTTTTGATTTCATGATAACTTCGGGTTTGTTCGTTTTTGGCAAATTGATAGTCTAGTTTGATTGGAATCGAGCCAATGAAAAGTGGCTTTTGATTTCATGATAACTTTGGGTTTGCTCATTTTAGCGAATTGGTCGTCTAGTTCGATTGGAATCGAGCCAATGAAAAGTAGTTTTTGATTTCTTGTTAACCTCGGGTTTGTTCATTTTTGGCAAATTGCTAGTCTAATTCGATTGGAATCGAGCCAATGAAAAGAGGTTTTTCATTTCATGATAACTCTGGGTTTGTTCATTTTGGGGGATTGCAAGTCCAATTTGACTTGAATCAAGTCAATGAAAAGTAGTTTTTGATTTCTCTTTAACTTTGGGTTTGTTCATTTTTGGCAAATTACTAGTCTAATTCGATTGGAATCGAGCCAATGAAAAGAGGTTTTTGATTTCATGATAACTTCTGGTTTGTTCATTTTGGCTAATTGCTCGTCTAATTCGATAGGAATCGAGCCAATGAAAAGTCATTTTTCATTTCAAGATAACTTTGGGTTTGTTCATTTTTGGCAAACTGCTAGTCTAAATCGATTGGAATCGAGCCAATGAGAAACGATTTCTGATTTCACGATAAATTCAGGTTTGTTCATTTTTGGTGAATTGATAGTCTAGTTCGATTGGAATCGAGCCAATGAAAAGTGGCTTTTGATTTCATGATAACTTCGATTTTGTTTATTTTGGCAAATTACTCATCTAGTTCGATTGGAATCGAGCCAATGAAAAGTGGCTTTTGATTTCATGATAACTTCGATTTTGTTTATTTTGGCAAATTACTCATCTAGTTCGATTGGAATCGAGCCAATGAAAAGTAGTTTTTGTTTTCTTGTTAACTTCGGGTTTGTTCATTTTTGGCGAATTGCTAGACTAATTCGATTAGAATCGAGCCAATGAAAAGAGGTTTTTCATTTCATGATAACTTCGGGTTTGTTCGTCTTGGCGAATTGCTCGTCTAATTCGATAGGAATCAAGCCAATGAAACGTCATTTTTCATTTCAAGATAACTTTTGGTTTGTTCATTTTTGGCGAACTGCTAGTCTAAATCGATTGGAATCGAGCCGATGAGTAGTGGTTTTTGATTTCACGATAACTTTAGGTTTGTTCATTTTTGGTGAACTACTAGTCTAATTTGATTGGAATCGAGCCAATGAAAAGTGGTTTTTCATTTCAAGATAACTTCGGGTTTGTTCATTTTTGGAGAATTGTTAGTCTAAATCGATTGGAATCGAGCCAATAAAAAGTGGCTTTTGATTTCATGATAACTTCGGGTTTGTACATTTTGGCGAATCGCTCGTCTAGCTCGATTGGAATCGAGCCAATGAAAAGTGGTTTTCCATTTCATGATAACTTCGTGTTGGTTCATTTGGGCGAATTGCTCGTCTAATTCGATAGGAAACGACCAATGAAATGTGGTTTTTCATTTCAAGATAGCTTTGGGTTTGTTTGTTTTTGGCAAACTGCTAGTCAAAATCGATTGGAATCAAGCCAATGAAAAGTGGTTTTTGATTTCATGATAACTTCGTGTTTGTTCATTTTTGGCGAATTACTAGTCTAATTCGATTGTAATTAAGCCAATGAAAAATGGATTTTCATTTCAAGAGGACTTCGGGTTTGTTCGTTTTTGGTGAATTGCTAGTCTAATTCGATTGGAATCGAGCCAATGAAAAGTGGCTTTTGATTTCATGATAACTTCGGATTTGTTCATTTTTAGCGAATTGTTCGTCGAATTTGATAGGAATCGAGCCAATGAAAAGTGGCTTTTGATTTCATGATAACTTCGGATTTGTTCATTTTTAGCGAATTGTTCGTCGAATTTGATAGGAATCGAGCCAATGAAAAGTGGCTTTTGATTTCATGATAACTTCGGATTTGTTCATTTTTAGCGAATTGTTCGTCGAATTTGATAGGAATCGAGCCAATGAAAAGTGGCTTTTGATTTCATGATAACTTCGGATTTGTTCATTTTTAGCGAATTGTTCGTCGAATTTGATAGGAATCGAGCCAATGAAAAGTGGCTTTTGATTTCATGATAACTTCGGATTTGTTCATTTTTAGCGAATTGTTCGTCGAATTTGATAGGAATCGAGCCAATGAAAAGTGGCTTTTGATTTCATGATAACTTCGGATTTGTTCATTTTTAGCGAATTGTTCGTCGAATTTGATAGGAATCGAGCCAATGAAAAGTGGCTTTTGATTTCATGATAACTTCGGATTTGTTCATTTTTAGCGAATTGTTCGTCGAATTTGATAGGAATCGAGCCAATGAAAAGTGGCTTTTGATTTCATGATAACTTCGGATTTGTTCATTTTTAGCGAATTGTTCGTCGAATTTGATAGGAATCGAGCCAATGAAAAGTGGTTTTCCATTTCATGATAACTTTGGGTTCGCTCATTTTGGCGAATTACTCATCTAATTCGATTGGAATCGAGCCAATGAAAAGTAGTTTTTGATTTCATGATAACTTCGGGTTTGTTCATTTTTGGGGAATTACTAGTCTTATTCGATTGGAATCGAGCCAATGAAATGTGGTTTTTAACTTCATCATAACGTTGGGTTTGTTCATTTTTGGCGAATTGCTAGTCTATTTCGATTGGAATCGAGCCAAAGAAAAGTGGTTTTTTGTATCATGATAACTTCGGGTTTGTTCGTTTTTTTCGAATTGCTGGACTAATTCGATTGGATTCGAGCCAATGAAAAGTAGTTTTTCATTTCAAGTTAACTTCGCGTTTGCTCATTTTTGGCGAACTGCTCGACTAAATCGATTGGAATCGAGCCAATGAAAAGTGGTTTTTTATTTGATGATATCTTCGGGTTTGTTCATTTTCTGGCTAATTGCTGGTCTAAATAGATTGGAATCGAGCCAATGAAAAGTGGTTTTGATTTCATGATAACTTCAGGTTTGTTCGTTTTGGCGAATTGCTATTCTAATTTGATTGGAATCGAGCTAATGAAAAGTGGTTTTTGATTTCATGATAACTTTAGGTTTGTTTGTTTTTGGCGAATCGCTTGTCTAATTTTAATGGAATCGAGCCAATGAAAAGTTATTTTTGATTTCCTGATAACTTCGGGTTCCTTCGTTTTTGGCGAATTACTAGTCTAATTCGATCGGAATTGAGCCAATGAAAAGTGATTTTTGATTTCATGATAACTTCAGGTTTGTCCGTTCTTAGCGAATCAATAGTCTAGTTTGATTGGTATCGAGCCAATAAAAAGTGGCTTTTGATTTCATGATAACTTCGGGTTTGTTCATTTTGGCGAATTGCTCGTCTAGTTCGATTGGAATCGAGCCATTGAAAAGTAGTTTTTGATTTCTTGCTAACTTCGGGTTTGCACATTTTTGACGAATTGCTAGACTAATTTGATTGGAATGGAGCCAATGAAAAGAGCTTTTTCATTTCATGATAACTTCGGGTTTGTTCATTGTGGGGAATTGCTCGTCTAATTTGATTGGAATCAAGCCAACGAAAAGTAGTTTTTGATTTCTCGTTAACTTCATGTTTGTTCGTCTTGGCAAATTGCTCGTCCAATTCGATAGAAATCGAGCCAATGAAAAGTCATTTTTCATTTCAAGATAACTTTGGGTTTGTTCGTTTTTGGCGAATTACTAGTCTAAATCGATTGGAATCGAGCCAATGAGAAATGATTTTTGATTTCACTATAACTTCGGGTTTGTTCATTTTCGGTGAATTGATAGTTTGGGTTTGTTCATTTTTGGCGAATTGCTAGACTAATTCGATTGGAATCGAGCCAATGAAAAGAGGTTTTTCATTTCATGATAACTTCGGGTCTGTTCGTTTTGGCGAATTGCTCGTCTAATTGGATAGGAATCTAGCCAATGAAAAGTCAATTTTCATTTGAAGGTAATGTTGGGTTTGTTCATTTTTGGGGAACTGCTAGTCTAAATCGATTGGAATCGAGCCAATGAAAAGTGATTTTTGATTTCACGATAACTTCGGGTTTGTTCGTTTTTGGTGAATTACTAGTCTAATTCGATTGGAATGGAGCCAATGAAAAGTGGTTTTTCATTTCAAGATAACTTCGGGTTTGTTCATTTTTGGTGAATTGATAGTCTAGTTCGATTGGAATCGAGCCAATGAAAAGTGGCTTTTGATTTCATGATAACTTCGATTTTGTTCATTTTGGTGAATTACTTGTCTAGTTCGATTGGAATCGAGCTAATGAAAAATAGTTTTTGATTTCTTGTTAACTTCGGGTTTGTTCATTTTTGGCGAATTGCTAGACTAATTCGATTGGAATCGAGCCAATGAAAAGAGGTTTTTCATTTCATGATAACTTCGGGTTTGTTCATTTTGACGAATTGCTCGTCTAATTCGATAGGAATCGAGCTAATGAAAAGTCATTTTTCATTTCAAGGTAACTTTGGGTTTGTTCATTTTTGGAGAACTGGTAGTCTAAATCGATTGGAATTGAACCAATGAAAAGTGATTTTTGATTTCACGATAACTTCGGGTTTGTTCGTTTTTATTACTAGTCTAATTCGATTGGAGTCGAGCGAATGAAAAGTGGCTTTTCATTTCAAGATAACTTCAGCTTTGTTCTTTTTTGACGAATTGCTAGTCTAAATCGATTGGAATCGAGCCAATGAAAAGTGGCTTTCAATTTCTTAATAACTTCAATTTTGTTCATTTTGGCGAATTGCTCGTCTAGTTCGATTCGAATCGAGCCAATGAAAAGGGCTTTTTCATTTCATGATAACTTCGGGTTTCTTCGTTTTGGCAAATTTCTCGACTAATTTGATAGGAATCGGGCCAATGAAATGTGGTTTTTCATTTCAAGATAACTTCGTGTTTGTTCATTTTCGACGAACAACTAGTCTAAATCGATTGGAATCGAGCCAATGAAAAGTGGTTTTTGATTTCACGATAACTTCTGGTTTGTTCGCTTTTGGCGAATTGCTACTCTAAATCGATTGGAATCGAGCCAATGAAAAGTGGCTTTTCATTTCATGATAACTTCGGTTTTGTTCATTTTTGGCAAATTGCTAGTCTAAATCTTTCTGGATCGAGCCAATGAAACGTGGCTTTAGATTTCATGATAACTTTGGGTTTGTTCATTTTGGCGAATTGCTTGCCTGGTTCGATTGGAATTGAGCAATGAAAAGTGGTTTTTGATTTCATGATAACTCCGGGTTTGTTCGTTTTTGGCGAATTGCTATTCTAATTCGATTGGAATCGAGCCAATGAAAACTGATTTTTCAGTTCATGATAACTTCGGGTTTGTTCATTTTTGGCGAATTGGTAGTCAAAATCTTTTGGAATTAAGCCAATGAAAAGTGGCTTTCGATTTGATGATGACTTCGGGTTTGTTCTTTTTGGCAAATTGCTCGTCTTGTTCGATAGGAATCGAGCCAATGAGAAGTAGTTTTTCATTTCATTATAACTTCGGGTTTGTTCATTTTTGGCGAGTTGCTAGTCTAAAGCAATTGGAATCGAGCCAATGAAAAGTGACTTTTGTTTTCTTGATAACTTTGGGTTTGTTCGTTTTCGGCGAATTGCTGGTCTAGTTCGATTGGAATCAAGCCAATGAAAAGTTTTTTTTTATTTCATGATATCTTCGGGTTTCTTCATTTTGGCGAATTGCTCGTCCAATTCGATTGGAATCGAACCAATGAAAATTGGTTTTTGATTTCATGATAACTTCGGGTTTTTTCTTTTTGGCGAATCGCTCTTCTTGTTCAATTGGAATCGAGCCAATGAAAAGTAGTTTTTCATTTCATGATAACTTCGGGTTAGTTCGTTTTGGCGAATTGCTCGTCTAATTCGACAGGATTCGAGCCAATGAAAGGTCACTTTTCATTTCAAGATAACTTTGGGTTTGTTCGTTTTTGGCAAACTACTAGTCTAAATCGGTTGGAATCAAGCCAATGAAAAGTAGTTTTTGATTTCACGATAACTTCGGGTTTGTTCATTTTTGGTAAATTACTAGTCTAAATCGATTGGAATTGAGCCAATGAAAAGTGGCTTTTGATTTCATGATAACTTCGGGTTTGTTCATTTTGGCGAATTGCTCGTCTAGTTCGATTGGAATCGAGCCAATGAAAAGTAGTTTTTCATTTCATGATAATTTCGGGTTTGTTCGTTTCGGCGAATTGCTCGTCTAATTCGATAGGAATTGGGCCAATGAAATGTGGTTTTTCATTTCAAGATAACTTCGGGTTTGTTCGCTTTTAGCGAACCGCTAGTCTAAATCGATTGGAATTGAGCCAATGAAAAGTGGTTTTTGATTTCACGATAAGTACGGGTTTGTTCATTTTTGGCGAATTACTATTCTAATTCGATTGGAATCGAGCCAATGAAAAGTGGTTTCGCATATCAAGATAACTTCGGGTTTGTTCGTTTTTGGCAAATTGCCAGTCTAAATCGATTGGAATCGAGCCAATGAAAAGTAGCTTTTGATTTCATGATAACTTCGGGTTTGTTCATTTTGGGGAATTGCTCATCTCGTTCGAATGGAATCAAGACAATGGAAAGGGATTTTTCATTTCTTGATAACTTCGGGTTTGTTCATTTTGGGGAATTGCTCTTCTAATTTGATTGGAATCGAGCCAATGAAAAGTACTTTTTGATAT
The DNA here is from genome assembly GCF_002742605.1 of Olea europaea var. sylvestris. Lineage (NCBI taxonomy): Eukaryota > Viridiplantae > Streptophyta > Magnoliopsida > Lamiales > Oleaceae > Olea > Olea europaea. The sequence goes on from NW_019245549.1 coordinate 57,514, forward strand.
CTCGTTAACTTCGGGTTTGTTCATTTTTGGAGAATTGCTAGTCTAATTCGATTGGAATCGAGCCAGTGAAAAAAGGTTTTTTCATTTCATGATAACTTCGGGTTTGTTCATTTTTGGCGAATTGCTCGTCTAATTTGATAGGAATCGAGCCAATGAAAATTCATTTTTTAGTTCAAGATAACTTTGGGTTTGTTCATTTTTGGCGAACTGCTAGTCTAAATCGTTTGGAATTGAGCCAATGAAAAGTGGTTTTTGATTTCACGATAACTTCGGGTCTGTTCGTTTTTGGTGAATTACTAGTCTAATTCGATTGGAATTGAGCAAATGAAAAGTGGTTTTTCATTTCAAGATGAGTTCGGGTTTGTTCATTTATGGCGAATTGCTAGTCTAAATGATTGGAATTGAGCCAATGAAAAGTGGTTTTTTATTTGATGATATCTTAGCGTTTGTTCGTTTTTGGCGAATTGATAGTCTAATTTGATTGGAATCGAGCCACTGAAAAGTGGCTTTTGATTTCATGATAACTTTGGGTTTGCTCATTTTGGCGAATTGGTCGTCTAGTTCGATTGGAATCGAGCCAATGAGAAATGATTTCTGATTTCACGATAACTTCAGGTTTGTTCATTTTTGGTGAATTACTAGTCTAATTCGATTGAAATCGAGCCAATGAAAAGAGGTTTTTCATTTCATGATAACTTCGGGTTTGTTCATTTTTGGCAAACTGCTAGTCTAAATCGATTGGAATCGAGCCAATGAGAAATGATTTCTGATTTCACGATAACTTCAGGTTTGTTCATTTTTGGTGAATTACTAGTCTAATTCGATTGAAATCGAGCCAATGAAAAGAGGTTTTTCATTTCATGATAACTTCGGGTTTGTTCATTTTTGGCAAACTGCTAGTCTAAATCGATTGGAATCGAGCCAATGAAAAGTGGCTTTTGATTTCATGATAACTTCGATTTTGTTTATTTTGGCGAATTACTCGTCTAGTTCGATTGGAATCGATCCAATGAAAAGTAAATTTTATTTTCTTGTTAACTTCGGGTTTGTTCATTTTTGGCGAATTGCTAGACTAATTCTATTAGAATCGAGCCAATGAAAAGAGGTTTTTCATTTCATGATAACTTCGGGTTTGTTCGCCTTGGCGAATTGCTGAATCAAGCCAATGAAAAGTCATTTTTCATTTCAAGATAACTTTTGGTTTGTTCATTTTTGGCGAACAGCTAGTCTAAATCGATTGGAATCGAGCCAATGAGTAGTGGTTTTTGATTTCACGATAACTTCGGGTTTGTTCATTTTTGGTGAATTACTAGTCTAATTTGATTGGAATCAAGCCAATGAAAAGTGGTTTTTCATTTCAAGATAACTTCAGGTTTGTTCATTTTTGGAGAATTGCTAGTCTAAATCGATTGGAATCGAGCCAATGAAAAGTGACTTTTGATTTCATGATAACTTCCGATTTGTACATTTTGGCGAATCACTCATCTAGCTCGATTGGAATCGAGCCAGTGAAAAGTGGCTTTCCATTTCATGATAACTTCGTGTTTGTTCATTTGGGCGAATTGCTCGTCTAATTCGATGGGAAACGACCAATGAAATGTGGTTTTTCATTTCAAGATAGCTTTGGGTTTGTTTGTTTTTGGCGAACTGCTAGTCTAAATCGATTGGAATCAAGCCAATGAAAAGTGGTTTTTGATTTCACGATAACTTCGTGTTTGTTCGTTTTTGGCGAATTACTAGTCTAATTCGATTGTAATCGAGCCAATGAAAAGTGGATTTTCATTTCAAGAGGACTTCGGGTTTGTTCGTTTTTGGTGAATTGCTAGTCTAAATAGATTGGAATCGAGCCGATGGAAAGGGGTTTTTCATTTCTTGATAACTTCGGGTTTGTTCGTTTTGGCAAATTACTTGTCCAGCTCAATCGAAATCGAGCCAATGAAAAGTTGTTTTCCATTTCATGATAACTTCGGGTTTGTTCATTTTGGCGAATTGCTCGTCTAATTCAATTGGAATTGAGCCAATGAAAAGTGGTTTTCCATTTCATGATAACTTTGGGTTCGTTCATTTTGGCGGATTGCTTGTCTAATTCAATTGGAACCGAGCCAATGAAAAGCGGCTTTTGATTTCATGATAATTTCGGGTTTGTTCATTTTTGGGGAATTGCTAGTCATATTCGATTGGAATCGAGCCAATGAAACGTGGTTTTTAACTTCATCATAACGTCGGGTTTGTTCGTTTTTGGCGAATTGCTAGTCTAATTCAATTGGAACCGAGCCAATGAAAAGCGGTTTTTGATTTCATGATAACTTCGGGTTTGTTCGTTTTTGGCGAATTGCTAGTCTAATTCAATTGGAACCGAGCCAATGAAAAGCGGTTTTTGATTTCATGATAACTTCGGGTTTGTTCATTTTGGCGAATTGCTCGTCTAATTCAATTGGAATTGAGCCAATGAAAAGTGGTTTTCCATTTCATGATAACTTTGGGTTCGTTCATTTTGGCGGATTGCTTGTCTAATTCAATTGGAACCGAGCCAATGAAAAGCGGTTTTTGATTTCATGATAATTTCGGGTTTGTTCATTTTTGGGGAATTGCTAGTCATATTCGATTGGAATCGAGCCAATGAAACGTGGTTTTTAACTTCATCATAACGTCGGGTTTGTTCGTTTTCGGCGAATTGCTAGTCTATTTCGATTGGAATCGAGCCAATGAAAAGTGGTTTTTCGTATCATGATAACTTCGGGTTTTTTCGTTTTTGTCGAATTGCTGGACTAATTCGATTGGAATCGAGCCAATGAAAAGTGGTTTTTCATTTCAAGTTAACTTCGCGTTTGTTCGTTTTTGGCGAACTGCTCGACTAAATCGATTGGAATCGAGCCAATGAAAAGTGGTTTTTTATTTGATGATATCTTCGGGTTTGTTCGTTTTTTGGCTAATTGCTGATCTAAATAGATTGGAATCGAGCCAATGAAAAGTGGCTTTTGATTTCATGATAACTTCAGGTTTGTTCATTTTGGCGAATTGCTATTCTAATTTGATTGGAATCGAGCTAATGAAAAGTTGTTTTTGATTTCATGTTAACTTTAGGTTTGTTTGTTTTTGGCGAATCGCTTGTCTAATTTTAATGGAATCGAGCCAATGAAAAGTTATTATTTATTTCCTGATAACTTCGAGTTTGTTCGTTTTGGCAAATTGCTAGTCTAATTCGATTGGAATCGAGCGAATGAAAAGTTATTTCATATTTCTGATAACTTCGAGTATGTTCATTTTTAGCGAATTGCTAGTCTAACTCGTTTGGAATCGAGCCACTAAAAAGTGGTTTTTTATTTCATGATAACTTCGAGTTTGATCATTTTTGGCGAATTGCTAGACTAATTTGATTGGAATCAAACCAATGAAAAGTCATTTTTGATTTCATGATAACCTCGGGTTTGTTCATTTTTGGCGAATTACCAGTCTAATTCGATTGGAATCGAGCCAATGAAAAGTGGTTTTTGATTTATGATAACTTCGGGTATGTTCATTTTTAGTGAATTGCTAGTCTAACTCGTTTGGAATCGAGGAATTGCTCGTCTAATTCTATAGGAATCGAGCCAATGAAAAGTAATTTTTCATTTCAAGATAACTTTGGGTTTGTTCATTTTTGGTGAATTGCTAGTCTAAATCGATTGGAATCGAGCCAATGGGAAATGATTTTTGATTTCACGATAACTTCGAGTTTGTTCATTTTTGGTGAATTGATAGTCCAGTTCGATTGGAATCAAGCCAATGAAAAGTGGCTTTTGATTTCATGATAACTTCGATTTTGTTCATTTTGGTGAATTACTCGTCTAGTTCGATTGGAATCGAACTAATGAAAAGTAGTTTTTGATTTCTTGTTAACTTCGGGTTTGTTCATTTTTGGCGAATTGCTAGACTAATTCGATTGGAATCGAGCCAATGAAAAGGGTTTTTCATTTCATGATAACTTCGGGTTTGCTCAATTTGGCAAATTGCTCGTCTAATTGGATAGGAATCGAGCCAATGAAAAGTCAATTTTCATTTCAAGGTAACGTTGGGTTTGTTCATTTTTGGGGAACTGCTAGTCTAAATCGATTGGAATCGAGCCAATGAAAAGTGATTTTTTGATTTCCCGATAACTTCGGGTTTGTTCATTTTTGGTGAATTACTAGTCTAATTCGATTGGAATCGAGCCATTGAAAAGTGGTTTTTCATTTCAAGATAACTTCGGGTTTGTTCATTTTTGGTGAATTGATAGTCTAGTTCGATTGGAATCGAGCCAATGAAAAGTGGCTTTTGATTTCATGATAACCTCGATTTTGTTCATTTTGGTGAATTACTTGTCTAGTTCGATTGGAATCTAGCTAATGAAAAATAGTTTTTGATTTCTTGTTAACTTTGGGTTTCTTCATTTTTGGCTAATTGCTAGACTAATTCGATTGGAATCGAGCCAATGAAAAGAGGTTTTTCATTTCATGATAATTTCGGGTTTGTTCATTTTCGCGAATTACTCGTCTAATTTGATAGGAATCGAGCCAATGAAAAGTCATTTTTCATTTCAAGGTAACTTTGGGTTTGTTCGTTTTTGGAGAACTGCTAGTCTAAATCGATTGGAATCGAACCAATGAAAAGTGATTTTTGATTTAACGATAACTTCGGGTATGTTCGTTTTTATTACTAGTCTAATTCGATTGGAATCGAGCTAATGAAAAGTGGTTTTTCGTTTCAAGATAACTTCAGGTTTGTTCATTTTTGGTGAATTGCTAGTCTAAATCGATTGGAATCGAGCCAATGAAAAGTGGCTTTCAATTTCATGATAACTTCAGTTTTGTTCATTTTAGCGAATTGCTCGTCTAGTTCGATTCGAATCGAGCCAGTGAAAAGGGCCTTTTCATTTCATGATAACTTCGGGTTTCTTTGTTTTGGCAAATTTCTCGACTAATTTGATAGGGATCGAGCGAATGAAATGTGGTTTTTCATTTCAAGATAACTTCGTGTTTGTTCATTTTCAACGAATTACTAGTCTAAATCGATTGGAATCGAGCCAATGAAAAGTGGTTTTTGATTTCACGATAACTTCTGGTTTGTTCACTTTTGGCGAATTGCTACTCTAAATCGATTGGATTCGAGCCAATGAAAAGTGGCTTTTGATTTCATGATAACTTCGGGTTTGTTCATTTTGGCTAATTGCTCGTCTAGCTCGATTGGAATCGAGCCAATGGAAAGGGGTTTTTCATTTCTTGATAACTTCAGGTTTGTTCGTTTTGGAAAATAGCTCGTCTAATTCGATAGGAACCGAGCCAATGAAAAGTGGTTTTTCATTCGAAGATGACTTCGGGTTTGTTCATTTTTGGCGAATTGCTAGTCTAAATCGATTGGAATAGAGCCAATGAAAAGTGGCTTTTGATTTCATGATAACTTCGGGTTTGTTCATTTTGGCGAATTGCTCATCTAGTTCGATTGGAATCGAGCCAATGGAAAGGGGTTTTTCATTTTTTGATAACTCCGGGTTTGTTCGTTTTGGCGAATTGCTCCCCTAGGTCGATTGGAATCGAGCCAATGAAAAGTGGCTATTGATTTCATGATAACCTTAGGTTTGTTCATTTTGGCAAATTGTTCGTCTAGTTCGATTGGAATCGAGCCAATGGAAAGCGATTTTTCATTTCTTGATAACTTCGGGTTTGTTCATTTCGGGGAATTGCTCGTCTAATTTGATTGGAAACGAGCCAGTGAAAAGTAGTTTTTCATTTCTTGTTAACTTCGGCTTCGTTCATTTTTTGCGAAGTACTAGTCTAGTTCGATTGGAATCAAGCCTATGAAAAGAGGTTTTTGATTTCATGATAACTTCGGGTTTGTTCGTTTTGGGGAATTGCTCGTCGAATTCGATAGGAATCGAGCCAATGAAAAGTGGTTTTTCATTCGAAGATGACTTCGGGTTTGTTTATTTTTGGCGAATTGCTAGTCTAAATCGATTGGAATCGAGCCAATGAAAAGTGGCCTTTGATTTCATGATAACTTCGGCTTTGTTCATTTTGGCGAATTGCTCATCTAGATCGATTGGAATCGAGCCAATGAAAAGGGGTTTTTCATTTGTTGATAACTTCGGGTTTGTTCGTTTTGGCGAATTGCTCACCTAGGTCGATTGGAATCGAGCCAATGAAATGTGGTTTTTCATTTCAAGATAACTTCGTGTTTGTTCATTTTCGGCTAACTGCTAGTCTAAATCGATTGGAATCGAGCCAATGAAAAGTGGTTTTTGATTTCACGATAACTTCTGGTTTGTTCGCTTTTGGCGAATTGCTACTCTAAATCGATTGGAATCAAGCCAATGAAAAGTGGCTTTTGATTTCATGATAACTTCGGGTTTGTTCAGTTTGGGCGAATTGCTAGTCTAATTCGATTGGAATCGAGCCAATGAAAAGTGGCTTTTGATTTCATGATAACTTCGGGTTTGTTCAGTTTGGGCGAATTGCTAGTCTAATTCGATTGGAATCGAGCCAATGAAAAGTGGCTTTTGATTTCATGATAACTTCGGGTTTGTTCAGTTTGGGCGAATTGCTAGTCTAATTCGATTGGAATCGAGCCAATGAAAAGTGGCTTTTGATTTCATGATAACTTCGGGTTTGTTCAGTTTGGGCGAATTGCTAGTCTAATTCGATTGGAATCGAGCCAATGAAAAGTGGTTTTTCATTCGAAGATGACTTCGGGTTTGTTCATTTTTGGCGAATTGCTAGTCTAAATCGATTGGAATCGAGCCAATGAAAAGTGGCTTTTGATTTCATGATAACTTCGGGTTTGTTCAGTTTGGCGAATTGCTCATCTAGTTCGATTGGAATCGAGCCAATGGAAAGGGGTTTTTCATTTTTTTATAACTCCGGGTTTGTTCGTTTTGGCGAATTGCTCACCTAGGTCGATTGGAATCGAGCCAATGAAAAGTGGCAATTGATTTCATGATAACCTTAGGTTTGTTCATTTTGGCAAATTGCTCGTCTAGTTCGATTGGAATCGAGCAAATGGAAAGCGATTTTTCATTTCTTGATAACTTCGGGTTTGTTCATTTCGGGGAATTGCTCGTCTAATTTGATTGGAAACGAGCCAATGAAAAGTAGTTTTTCATTTCTTGTTAACTTCGGCTTCGTTCATTTTTTGCGAAGTACTAGTCTAATTCGATTGGAATCAAGCCTATGAAAAGAGGTTTTTCATTTCATGATAACTTCGGGTTTGTTTGTTTTGGGGAATTGCTCGTCGAATTCGATAGGAATCGAGCCAATGAAAAGTGGTTTTTCATTCGAAGATGACTTCGGGTTTGTTCATTTTTGGCGAATTGCTAGTCTAAATCGATTGGAATCGAGCCAATGAAAAGTGGCTTTTGATTTCATGATAACTTCGGGTTTGTTCATTTTGGCGAATTGCTCATCTAGATCGATTGGAATCGAGCCAATGGAAAGGGGTTTTTCATTTGTTGGTAACTTCGGGTTTGTTCGTTTTGGCGAATTGCTCACCTAAGTCGGTTGGAATCGAGCCAATGAAATGTGGTTTTTCATTTCAAGATAACTTCGTGTTTGTTCATTTTCGACGAACTGCTAGTCTAAATCGATTGGAATCGAGCCAATGAAAAGTGGTTTTTGATTTCACGATAACTTCTAGTTTGTTCGCTTTTGGCTAATTGCTACTCTAAATCGATTGGAATCAAGCCAATGAAAGTGGCTTTTGAATTCATGAAAACTTCGGATTTGTTCATTTTAGGCATGTTGCTAGTCTAAATCGATTGGAATCAAGCCAATGAAAAGTGGCTTTTGATTTCATGATAACTTCGGGTTTGTTCATTTTGGCTAATTGCTCGTCCAGTTCGATTCGAATCGAGCCAGTGAAAAGGGCCTTTTCATTTCATGATAACTTCGGGTTTCTTCGTTTTGGCAAATTTCTTGACTAATTTGATAGGGATCGAGCGAATGAAATGTTGTTTTTCATTTCAAGATAACTTTGTGTTTGTTCATTTTCGACGAATTACTAGTCTAAATCGATTGGAATCGAGCCAATGAAAAGTGGTTTTTGATTTCACGATAACTTCTGGTTTGTTCGCTTTTGGCGAATTGCTACTCTAAATCGATTGGAATCGAGCCAATGAAAAGTGGCTTTTGACTTCATGATAACTTCGGGTTTGTTCATTTTGGCTAATTGCTCGTCTAGCTCGATTGGAATCGAGCCAATGGAAAGGGGTTTTTCATTTCTTGATAACTTCAGGTTTGTTCGTTTTGGCAAATAGCTCGTCTAATTCGATAGGAACCGAGCCAATGAAAAGTGGTTTTTCATTCGAAGATGACTTCGGGTTTGTTCATTTTTGGCGAATTTCTAGTCTAAATCGATTGGAATCGAGCCAATGAAAAGTGGCTTTTGATTTCATGATAACTTCGGGTTTGTTCATTTTGGCGAATTGCTCATCTAGTTCGATTGGAATCGAGCCAATGGAAAGGGGTTTTTCATTTTTTGATAACTCTGATTTTGTTCGTTTTGGCGAATTGCTCGCCTAGGTCGATTGGAATCAAACCAATGAAAAGTGGCTTTTGATTTCATGATAACCTTGGGTTTGTTCATTTTGGCAAATTGCTAGTCTAGTTCGATTGGAATCGAGCCAATGGAAAGCGATTTTTCATTTCTTGATAAGTTCCGGTTTGTTCATTTCGGGGAATTGCTCGTCTAATTTGATTGGAAACGAGCCAATGAAAAGTAGTTTGTCATTTCTTGTTTACTTCGGCTTCATTCATTTTTTGCGAAATACTGGTCTAGTTCGATTCGAATCAAGCCTATGAAAAGAGGTTTTTCATTTCATGATAACTTCAAGTTTGTTCGTTTTGGGGAATTGCTCCTCTAATTTAATAGGAATTGAGCCAATGAAAAGTCATTTTTCATTTCAAGAGACCTTTGAGTTTATTCATTTTTGGCGAACTACTAGTCTAAATCGATTGGAATCGAGGCAGTGAAAAGTGATTTTTCATTTCACGATACTTCGGGTTTGTTCGTTTTTGGTGAATTACTGGTCTAATTTGATTGGAATCGAGCCAATGAAAAGTAGTTTTTCATTTCAAGATAACTTCGGGTTTGTTCATTTTTGGCGAATTGCTAGTCTAAATCGATTGGAATCGAGCCAAAGAAAAGTGGCTTTTGATTTCATGTTAACTTCGCTTTTGTTCATTTTGGCGATTTGCTCGTCTAGTTCGATTCGAATCGAGCCAATGAAAAGGGCATTTTCATTTAATGATAACTTCGGGTTTGTTCGCTTTTGGCGAATTGCTAGTCTAAATCGAATGGAATCGAGCCAATGAAAAGTAGCTTTTCATTTCATGATAACTTTGGGTTTGTTCATTTTGGCGAATTGCTCGTCTAGTTCGATTGGAATCGAGCCAATGGAAAGGGGTTTTTCATTTCTTGATAACTTTAGGTTTGTTCGTTTTGGCGAATTGCTCGTCTAGGTCGATTGGAATCGAGCTAATGAAATGTTGCTTTTGATTTCATGATAACTTCGTGTTTGTTCATTTTTTGCAATTTGCTCGTCTAGTTCGATTGGAATCGAGCCAATGAAAAGTTGTTTTTGACTTTATGATAACTTCAGGCTTGTTTGTTTTGGCGAATTGCACCTCTAATTTGATTGGAATCGAGCCAATGAATAGTAGTTTTTGATTTCATGATAACTTCAAATTTGTTCATTTTTGACGAATTGCTAGTCTAATTCTACTGGAATCGAGCCAATGAAAAGTGGTTCTTCATTTCATGATAACTTTGGGTTTGTTCATTTTTGGCAAATTGCTAGCCTGAATCTCTTGGAATCGAGTCAATGAAAAGTGTCTTTTGATTTCATGATAACTTTTGGTTTGTTTGTTTTTGGCGAAATGCTAGTCTAAATCGATTGGAATCGAACCAATGAAAAGTGGATTTTGATTTCATGATAACTTTAGGTTTGAATGTTTTGGAGAATTGCTAGTCTAATTCAATTGGAATCAAGCCAATGAAAAGTAGTTTTGATTTCATGATAACTTTAGGTTTGAACGTTTTGGAGAATTGCTAGTCTAATTCGATTGGAATCAAGCCAAAGAAAAATAGTTTTGATTTCATGATAACTTCAGGTTTGTCCATTTTTGGCTAATTGCTAGTCTAATTCGATTTGAATCGAGCCAATGAAAAGTGGTTCTTCATTTCATGATAACTTCAGGTTTGTTCGTTTTTGGTAAATTGGTAGTCTAATCTCTTGGAATCGAGTCAATGAAAAGTTGTTTTTGATTTGATGATAACTTCGGGTTTGTTCATTTTGGCGAATTGCTCGTCCAATTCGATTGGAATTGAGCCAATGAAAACTGGTTTTTGATTTCATGATAACTTCGGGTTTATTTATTTTTGGCGAATTGTTAGTCTAATTCGATTGGAATCGAGCCAATGAAAAGAGGATTTTCATTTCATGATAATTTCAGGTTTTGTTCATTTTTTGCGAATTACTAGTCTAAGTCGATTGGAATCGTGCCAATGCAAAGGGGTTTTAATTTCATGATAACTACGGGTTTGTTCGTTCTTGGCGAATTGCAAGTCTAAATCGATTGGAGTCGAGCCTATGAAAAGTGGCTTTTAATTTCATGATAACTTCGGGTTTGTTCGTTTTGGCAAATTGTAATTCTAATTAGATTGGAATCGAACTAGTGAAAAGTTGTCTTTAACTTCATGATAACTTCAGGTTTGTTCGTTTTGGTGAATTGCTCGTCTAATTCGATTGGAATCGAGCGAATGAATAGTAGTTTTTGATTTCTTGATAACTTCGGATTTGTTCATCTTTGGCGAATTGCTAGTCTAATTTGATTCGAATCGAGTCAATGAAATGTGGTTTTTCATTTCAAGATAACTTCGGGTTTTGTTAATTTTTTGTGAATTACTAGTCTAATTCGATTGGAATCGAGCCACAGAAAAGTGGTTTTCATTTCAAGATAACTTCGAGTTTGTTCATTTTTGGCGAACAGCTAGTCTAAGTCAATTAGAATCGAGCCAATAAAAAGTAGTTTTTCGTTTGATGATATCTTCGGGTTTGATCATTTTTGGCTAACTGCTAGTCTAAAAAGATTGGAATCAAGCCAATGAAAAGTGGTTTTTCATTTCATGATAACTTCGGATTTGTTCGTTTTGGCAAATTGCTCGTCTAATTCGATAGGAATCAAGCCAATGAAAAGTGGTTTTTCATTTCATGATAACTTCGGATTTGTTCGTTTTGGCAAATTGCTCGTCTAATTCGATAGGAATCAAGCCAATGAAAAGTGGTTTTTCATTTCATGATAACTTCGGATTTGTTCGTTTTGGCAAATTGCTCGTCTAATTCGATAGGAATCAAGCCAATGAAAAGTGGTTTTTCATTTCATGATAACTTCGGATTTGTTCGTTTTGGCAAATTGCTCGTCTAATTCGATAGGAATCAAGCCAATGAAAAGTGGTTTTTCATTTCATGATAACTTCGGATTTGTTCGTTTTGGCAAATTGCTCGTCTAATTCGATAGGAATCAAGCCAATGAAAAGTGGTTTTTCATTTCATGATAACTTCGGATTTGTTCGTTTTGGCAAATTGCTCGTCTAATTCGATAGGAATCAAGCCAATGAAAAGTGGTTTTTCATTTCATGATAACTTCGGATTTGTTCGTTTTGGCAAATTGCTCGTCTAATTCGATAGGAATCAAGCCAATGAAAAGTGGTTTTTCATTTCAAGATAACATCGAGTTTGTTCATTTTTGGCGAACAGCTAGTCTAAGTCAATTAGAATCGAGCCAATGAAAAGTAGTTTTTCGTTTGATGATATCTTCGGGTTTGTTCATTTTTGGCTAACTGCTAGTCTAAAAAGATTGGAATCAAGCCAATGAAAAGTGACTTTTGATTTCATGATAACTTCGGGTTTGTTCGTTTTGGCGAATTGTTATTCTAATTTTGCTGGAATCGAGCTAATGAAAAGTGGTTTTTGATTTCATGATAACTTTGGGCTTGTTCGTTTCTGGTGAATTGCTGGTCTAATTGGATTGGAATCGAGCCAAAAAAAAGTTGTTTTTGATTTGATGACAACTTCGGGTTTGTTCGTTTTTGACGACTTGCTAGCCTAATTCGATTGGAATCGAGCCAATGAAAAGTGGCTTTTGATTTCATGATAACTTCGGGTTTGTCCATTTTTGGCGAATTGCTAGTCTAATTCGATTTGAATCGAGCTAACGAAAAGCGGTTTTTCATCCCTGCCGCTACCATCTAGTATTCATCCCTACCTGGTTATAAATAAAGCGTCCGTACCCATGATAACTTCGGGTTTGTTCATTTTTGGCGAATTACTAGTTTAAATCTATTTGAATTGAGCCAATGAAAATTAGCTTTTGATTTCATGATAACTTCGGGTTTCATCGTTTTTGGCGAACTGCTAGTCTAAATCGATTGGAATCGAGCTAATGAAAGGTGGCTTTTGATTTCATGATAAGTTCAGGCTTCTTCGTTTTTGGAGAATTACTAATCTAATTCGATTGGAATCAAGCCAATGAAAAGTAGTTTTTCATTTCAAGATAACTTTGGGTTTTTTCATTTTTGGCAAATTGTTAGTCTAAATCGATTGGAATCGAGCCAATGATAAGTGGCTTTTGATTTCATGATAACTTCGGGTTTGTTCATTTTGGAGAATTGTTCGCCTAGTTCGATTGGAATTGAGCCAATGGAAAGGGGTTTTTCATTTCTTGATAATTTCGGGTTTGTTCTTTTTTGGGAATTGCTCGTCTAATTCGATTGGAATCGAGCCAATGAAAAATGGCTTTTGATTTCATGATAACTTCGAGTTTGTTCGTTTTGACGAATTGCTCGTCTAATTCGATTGGAATCAAACCAATAAAAAGTGGTTTTTGATTCCATGATAACTTTGGGTTTGTTCATTTTTGGCGAATTACTAGTCTAAATCGATTGGAATCGAGCCAATGATAAGTGGCTTTTGATTTCATGATAACTTCGAGTTTGTTCGTTTTGACGAATTGCTCGTCTAATTCGATTGGAATCAAACCAATAAAAAGTGGTTTTTGATTCCATGATAACTTTGGGTTTGTTCATTTTTGGCGAATTACTAGTCTAAATCGATTGGAATCGAGCCAATGATAAGTGGCTTTTGATTTCATGATAACTTCGAGTTTGTTCGTTTTGACGAATTGCTCGTCTAATTCGATTGGAATCAAACCAATAAAAAGTGGTTTTTGATTCCATGATAACTTTGGGTTTGTTCATTTTTGGCGAATTACTAGTCTAAATCGATTGGAATCGAGCCAATGATAAGTGGCTTTTGATTTCATGATAACTTCGAGTTTGTTCGTTTTGACGAATTGCTCGTCTAATTCGATTGGAATCAAACCAATAAAAAGTGGTTTTTGATTCCATGATAACTTTGGGTTTGTTCATTTTTGGCGAATTACTAGTCTAAATCGATTGGAATCGAGCCAATGATAAGTGGCTTTTGATTTCATGATAACTTCGAGTTTGTTCGTTTTGACGAATTGCTCGTCTAATTCGATTGGAATCAAACCAATAAAAAGTGGTTTTTGATTCCATGATAACTTTGGGTTTGTTCATTTTTGGCGAATTACTAGTCTAAATCGATTGGAATCGAGCCAATGATAAGTGGCTTTTGATTTCATGATAACTTCGAGTTTGTTCGTTTTGACGAATTGCTCGTCTAATTCGATTGGAATCAAACCAATAAAAAGTGGTTTTTGATTCCATGATAACTTTGGGTTTGTTCATTTTTGGCGAATTACTAGTCTAAATCGATTGGAATCGAGCCAATGAAAAGTGGTTTTTCATTTCGAGGTGACTTCGGGTTTGTTCGTTTTCGGGAATTGCTTGTCTAATTCGACTGGAATCGAGGCAACGAAAAGTGGTTTTTCATTACATGATAAATTCAGGTTTGTTCGCTTTTGGCAAACTGCTAATCTAAATCTATTGGAATCAAGCCAATGAAAAGTTGCTTTTGATTTCATGATAACTTCGAGTTTGTTCGTTTTGACGAATTGCTCGTCTAATTCGATTGGAATCAAACCAATGAAAAGTGGTTTTTGATTTCATGATAACTTTGGGTTTGTTCATTTTTGGCGAATAGCTAGTCTAATTCGATTGCAATCGAGCCAATGAAAAATAGCTTTTGATTTCACGATAAGTTCGGGTTTGTTCATTTTTGGCGAATTACTAGTCTAATTCGATTGGAATTGAGCCAATGAAAAGTGGTTTTTCATTTCATGATAACTTCGATTTTGTTCATTTTTGGCAAATTGCTAGTCTAAATCTTTTGGGATCGAGTCAATGAAACGTGGCTTTTGATTTCATGATAACTTCGAGTTTGTTCATTTTAGCTAATTGCTCGTCTAGTTCGATTGGAATTGAGCCAATGAAAAGTGGTTTTTCATTTCATGATAACTCCGGGTTTGTTTGTTTCTGGCGAATTGCTAGTCTAATTCAATTGGAATCGAGCCAATGAAAAGTGATTTTTCATTTCATGATAACTTCGGGTTTGTTCGTTTATGGCGAATTGCTAGTCTAAATCTTTTGGAATTGAGCCAATGAAAAGTGGCTTTTGATTTCATGATTACTTCGGGTTTGTTCATTTTGGCGAATTGCTCGCCTAATTCGATTGGAATCGAGCTAATCAAAAGTGGTTTTTAATATCAAGATAACTTCAGGTTAGTTCATTTTTGGCGAATTGATAGTCTAAATAGATTGGAATCCAGCCAATGAAAAGTGGTTTTTGATTTCACAATAACTTCGGATTTGTTCGTTTTTAGCGAATTAATAGTCTAATTTGATTTGAATCGAGCTAATGAAAAGTGGTTTTTCATTTCAAGCTGACTTCGGGTTTGTTCGTTTTTGGTGAATTGCTAGTCTAAATCGATTGGAATCGAGCCAATGAAAAGTGGCTTTTGATTTCATTATAACTTCAATTTTTTTCATTTTGACGAATCGCTCGTCTAGTTCGATTGGAATCGAGCCTATGAAAAGTGATTTTTCATTTCATGATAACTTCGGGTTTGTTCGTTTTGGCAAATTGCTCGTCTAATTCAATAGGAATCGAGCCAATGAAAAGTCATTTTTGATTTCAAGAAAACTTTGGGTTTGTTCGTTCTTGGCGAACTGCTAGTCTAAATCGATTGGAATGGAGCCAATGAAAAGTGGTTTTTGTTTTCACAATAATTTCAGGCTTGTTCGTTTTTGGCGAATTACTAGTCTAACTTGATTGGAATCGAGCCAATGAAAAGTGGTTTTTAATTTGAAGATAACTTCAGGTTTGTTCTTTTCTGGCGAATTGATAGTCTAAATAGATTGGAATCGAGCCAATGAAAAGTGATTTTTGATTTCATGATAACTTCGGGTTTGTTCGTTTTTGGCGAATTACTAGTCTAACTTGATTGGAATCGAGCCAATGAAAAGTGATTTTTGATTTCATGATAACTTCGGGTTTGTTCGTTTTTGGCGAATTACTAGTCTAACTTGATTGGAATCGAGCCAATGAAAAGTGATTTTTGATTTCATGATAACTTCGGGTTTGTTCGTTTTTGGCGAATTACTAGTCTAACTTGATTGGAATCGAGCCAATGAAAAGTGATTTTTGATTTCATGATAACTTCGGGTTTGTTCGTTTTTGGCGAATTACTAGTCTAACTTGATTGGAATCGAGCCAATGAAAAGTGATTTTTGATTTCATGATAACTTCGGGTTTGTTCGTTTTTGGCGAATTACTAGTCTAACTTGATTGGAATCGAGCCAATGAAAAGTGGTTTTTCATTTCATGATAACTTCGGTTTTGTTCATTTTTGGCAAATTGCTAGTCTAAATCTTTTGGGATCGAGCCAATGAAACGTGGCTTTTAATTTCATGATAACTTCGGGTTTTTTCATTTTAGCTAATTGCTCGTCTAGTTTGATTGGAATTGAGCAATGAAAAGTGATTTTTGATTTCATGATAACTTCGGGTTTGTTCGTTTTTGGCGAATTGCTAGTCTAATTCGATTAGAATCGAGCCAATGAAAAGTGGTTTTTCATTTCATGATAACTTCGGGGTTTGTTCATTTTTACCGAATTTCTAGTCTAATTTTATTGGAATCGAGCCAATGAAAAGTGGTTTTTGATTTCATAATAACTTCGTGTTTGTTCGTTTTTGGCGAATTGCTAGTCTAATTCGATTAGAATCGAGCCAATGAAAAGTGGTTTTTCATTTCATGATAACTTCGGGGTTTGTTCATTTTTACCGAATTTCTAGTCTAATTTTATTGGAATCGAGCCAATGAAAAGTGGTTTTTGATTTCATAATAACTTCGTGTTTGTTCGTTTTTGGCGAATTGCTAGTCTAATTTGATAGGAATCGAGCCAATGAAAAGTGGTTTTTGATTTCACGATAACTTTGGGTTTGTTCATTTTTTGCAAATTACTAGTCTAATTCGATTAGAATCGAGCCAATGAAAAGTGATTTTTGATTTCACGATAACTTCGGGTTTGTTCATTTTTTCCGAATTACTAGTCTAATTCGATTGGAATCGAGCCAATGAAAAGTGGTTTTTTACTTCAAGATAACTTCGAGATTGTTCATTTTTGGCGAATTCCTAGTCTAACTTGATTGGATTCGAGCCAATGAAAAGTGGCTTTTGATTTCAAGATAACTTCGGGTTTGCTCATTTTGGTGAATTGCTCATCGAGTTCGATTGGAATCGAGCCAATGGAAAGTGGTTTTTCATTTCATGATAACTTCAGGTTTGCTCATTTTGGTGAATTGCTCATCGAGTTCGATTGGAATCGAGCCAATGGAAAGTGGTTTTTCATTTCATGATAACTTCAGGTTTGCTCATTTTGGTGAATTGCTCATCGAGTTCGATTGGAATCGAGCCAATGGAAAGTGGTTTTTCATTTCATGATAACTTCAGGTTTGCTCATTTTGGTGAATTGCTCATCGAGTTCGATTGGAATCGAGCCAATGGAAAGTGGTTTTTCATTTCATGATAACTTCAGGTTTGCTCATTTTGGTGAATTGCTCATCGAGTTCGATTGGAATCGAGCCAATGGAAAGTGGTTTTTCATTTCATGATAACTTCAGGTTTGTTCGTTTTGGGGAATTGCTCGTCTAATTTGATTGGAATCAGGCCAATGAAAAGTGGTTTCTGATTTCACGTTAACTTCGGGTTTGTTCATTTTTACGAATTGTTACTCTAATTCGATTGGAATCGGACCAATGAAAAGAGGTTTTTCATTTCATAATAACTTCAGGTCGGTCCTTTTTTGCGAATTACTAGTCTAATTCGATTGGAATCGAGCCAATGACGAGTGGTTTTCATTTCATGATAACATCGATTTTGTTCGTTTTTGGTGAATTGCTACTCCAGATCCATTGGAATCGAGCCAACGAAAACTGGTTTTGATTTCATGACAACTTTGGGTTTGTTCATTTTGGCAAATTGCTCGTCTAATTCGATTGGAATCGAGCTAATGAAAAGTGTTTTTAATTTCATGATAACTTTGGGTTTGTTGGTTTTTGGCGAATTGCTAATCTAATTCGATTGGAATCGAGCCAATGAAAAGTGGTTCTTCATTTCATGATAACTTCGGGTTTGTTCATTTTTGGCGAATTACTAGTCTAAATCTTTTGGAATCGAGCTAATGAAAAGTGGCTTTTGATTTCATGATTATTTCGGGTTTGTTCATTTTGGCAAATTGCTCGTCTAATTCAATTGTAATCAAGCCAATGAAAAGTAGTTTTTGATTTCTTGTTAACTTCGGGTTTGTTCATTTTTCGGCGAATTGCTAGTCTAATTTTATTGGAATCGAGCCAATGAAAAGTGGTTTTTGATTTCATAATAACTTCGGGTTTGTTCTTTTTGACGAATTGCTCGTCTAATTCGATTGGAATCGAGCCAATGAACAATGGTTTTTGATTTCATGATAACTTTGGGTTTGTTCATTTTTGGCGAATAGCCAGTCTAATTCGATTGGAATCGAGCCAATGAAAAATGGCTTTTGATTTCACGATAAGTTCGGGTTTGTTCGTTTTTGGCGAATTACTAGTCTAATTCGATTGGAATCGAGCCAATGAAAAGTGGTTTTTCATTTCATGATAACTTCGGTTTTGTTCATTTTTGGCAAATTGCTAGTCTAAATCTTTTGGGATCGAGCCAATGAAGCTTGGCTTTTGATTTTATGATAACTTCAGGTTTGTTCATTTTAGCTAATTGCTCGTCTAGTTCGATTGGAATCGAGCCAATGGAAAGGGGTTTTTCATATCATGATAACTTCGGGTTTGTTCATTTTGGGGAATTGCTCGTCTAATTCAATTGGAATCGAGCCAAGGAAAAGTAGTTTTTGATTTCTTGTTAACTTTGGGATTGTTCATTTTTTACGAATTGCTAGTCTAATTCGATTGGAATCGAGCCAATGAAAATTGGTTTTGATTTCATAATAACTTCGGGTTTGTTCATTTTTGGTGATTTGCTAGTCTAATTCGATTGGAATCGAGCCATTGAAAAGTGGTTTTTCATTTCAAGATAACTTCGGGTTGGTTCATTTTTGGCGAATTGCTAGTCTAATTCGATTGGAATCGAGCCAATGAAAAGTGATTTTTGATTTCACGATAACATCGGCTTTTTATTGTTTTTGGTGAACTGCTATTCTAAATCGATTGAAATCGAGCCAATGAAAAGTGGTTTTTCATTTGATGATATCTTCGGGTTTGTTCGTTTTTGGCAAATTGCAGGTCTAAATCGATTGGAATCGAGCCAACTAAAAGTGGCTTTTGATTTCATGATAACTTCGGGTTTGTTCATTTTGGCGAATTGCTGTTCTAATTTGAATGGAATTTAGCTAATGAAAAGTACTTTTTGATTTTATTATAACTTTAGGTTTGTTCATTTTTGGCGAATTGCTAGTCTAATTCGAGTGGAATCGAGCCAATGAAAAGTTGTTTTTTATTTCTTGATAACTTCGGGTTTATTCATTTTTGGCAAATTGCTAGTCTAATTCGATTGGAGTGGAGCCAAAGAAAAGTGGCTTTTGATTTCATGATAACTTCGGATTTCTTCGTTTGCGGTGAATTGTTAGTCTAATTCGATTGTAATCGGGCCAATGAAAAGTGGTTTTTCATTTCATGATAACTTCGGGCTTGTTTGTTTTTGGCGAATTCCTAGTCTAAATCTTTTGGAATCGAGGCAATGAAAAGTGGCTTTTGATTTCATGACAACTTTGGGCTTGTTCATTTTGGCGTATTGCTCGTCTAGTTCGATTGGAATCGAGCTAATGAAAAGTAGTTTTTTATTTCGTGAAAACATTTGGTTTGTTCGTTTTGGGAATTGCTCATCGAATTAGATTTGAATCGAGCCAACGAAAGTGGTTTTTCATTTCACGATAACTTCGGGTTTGTTAGTTTTTGGCAAATTGCTAGTCTAAACATTGGAATCGAGCCAATGAAAAGTGACCTTTGATTTCATGATAACTTTGGGTTTGTTCATTTTGGAGAATTGCTCGTCTAATTCGATTGGAATCGCGCCAATGAAAAGCGGTTTTTGATTTCCTAATAACTTTGGATTTGTTCGTTTTTGGCGAATTGCAAGTGTAATTCGATTGGAATCGAGCCAATGGAAAGTGGTTTTTGGTTTCACGATAACTTTGGATTTATTCATTTTTGGCGAGTTCCTAGTCTAATTGGATTGGAATCGAGACAATGAAAAGTGGTTTTTCATTTAATGATAACTTCGGGTTTGTTCGTTTTTGGTGAATTGCTAGTCTAAATCTTTTGGAATCGAGGCAATGAAAAGTGGCTTTTGATTTCATGATAACTTCGGGTTTGTTCATTTTGGCGAATTGCTCGTCTAGTTCGATTGTAATCGAGCCAATGAAAAGTGATTTTTCATTTCATGATAACTTCGGGTTTGTTTGTTTTGGGGAATTGCTCGTCTAATTCCATTGGAATCGAGCCAACGAAAAGAAGTTTTTCATTTCATGATAACTTCGGGTTTGTTCGTTTTTGCTGAATTGCTAGTCTAAATCGATTGGAATCGAGTGAACGAAAAATGGCCTTTGATTTCATGATAACTTTGGATTTGTTCGTTTTGACGAATTGGTCGTCTAATTCGATTGGAATCGAGCCAATGAAAAGTGGTTTTTTATTTCATGATAACTTCGAGTTTGTTCATTTTTCACGAATTGCTAGTCGAATTCGTTTGGAATCGAGCCAGTGAAATGTTTTTTTTTATTTCATGATAACTTCGGGTTTGTTCATTTTTTGGCGAATTGCTAGTCTAATTCGATTGGAATCGTGCCAATGAAAAGTGATTTTTGATTTCATAATAACTTCGGGTTTGTTCGTTTTTGGCGAATAGCTATTCTAATTCGACTGGAATCGAGCCAATGGAAAGTTGTTTTCCATTTCATGATAACTTTGGGCTTGTTCATTTTGGGGAATTGTTCGTCTAATTCGATTGGAATTGAGCCAATGAAAGTGATTTTTCATTTCATGTCAACTTCGACTTTGTTCGTTTTTAGCGAATTACTAGTCTAATTCGATTGGAATCGAGCCAATGAGAAGTGGTTTTTCATTTCATGATAACTTTAGGTTTGTTCTTTTTTGCGAATTACTGGTCTAATTCGATTGGAATTGTGCTAATGAAAAGTGGTTTTAATTTCCTGATAACTTCGGGTTTGTTCGTTTTTGGTGAATTGCTAGTCTAAATCTGTTGGAATTGAGCCAACGAAAAGTGGCTTTTAATTTCATGATAACTTTAGGCTTGTTCGTTTTGGCGAATTGTTCGTCTATTTCGATTGGAATCGAGCTTATGAAAAGTGGATTTTGATTTCATGATAACTTTGGGTTTGTTCGTTTTTGGCGATTTGCTGGTCTAATTGGATTGGAATCGAGCCAATGAAAAGTTGTTTTTGATTTCATAATAACTTTGGGGTTGTTCTTTCTGGCGAATTGCTAGTCTAATTGATTGGAATCGTGCCAATGAAAAGGGGTTTTTCATTTCATGATAACTTCGGGTTTGTTCATTTTTAGCACTTTGCTAGTCTAAATCGATTGGAATCGAGCCAATGAAAAGTGGCTTCTGATTTCATGATAACTCGGGTTTGTTCATTTTGGTGAATTGCTCGTCTAGTTCGATTGGAATCGAGCCAATGAAAATTGGTTTTTCATTTCATGATAACTTCGGGTTTGTTCATTTTGGCGAATTGCTCATCTAATTCGATAGGAATCGAGCCAACGAAAAGTGATTTTTCATTTCTAGATAACTTCGAGTTTGTTCATTTTTGGCGAACTGCTAGTCTAAATCATTTGGACTCGAGCCAATGAAAAGTAGTTTTTCATTTGATGATATCTTCGGGTTTGTTCGTTTTCGGCGAATTGCTGATCTAAATCGATTGGAATCGAGCCAATGAAAAGTGGCTTTTGATTTCATGATAACTTTAGGTTTGTTCATTTTGGCGAATTGCTATTCTAATTTGACTGGAATCGAGCTAATGAAAAGTGGTTTTTGATTTCATTATAACT